>NW_025920137.1:1070787-1366481 GCF_902686445.1 Sciurus carolinensis | reverse complement strand
TAAGTGAAATTGGCCAGTCTCAGGAAGTCAAAGTGTGAAGTTTCTTCATATGTGGACGTTAGAACAAAATAAAGGGGGAAAAAACAGAGGGGATCCCATAAAAATAGAAGGGAGATCAGTAGAGCAGGAAAAGGGAATTAAAGGAAGCAGGTAGGTGATGAGAAAAGGAAGAACTGATGGAATCTAAGTGACCACTGAATGCAATATATGAAGGTACTACAGATTTCAAATATATATATATATATATACTATATATATATCTATATAGCAATAATCTAACAAACTGTAAGTAAATAGAAGAGCATTAGAGTAGAGGTATGGGAAAAGGAAGGGAGGAAGAAAAGAAAAGAAGTACTGGGGATTGAAGTAGAGCCAATTTTTTTCATGTATGTATGGTTATGTAAAAGAATCCTCATATTATGTATAACTCTAGTGCATTAATAAAAAAATTAAAAATCTCTCTTCTAGACTTGTGGCTACTTCTCTTTCTCCTTACCAATATTGTAGTTTCACCTGCCCCCCTTTCACCTTAAGATTGAGAAGCTATGTACAGTGGTGCATGCCTAAAAATCCCAGCTGTTCCCCAGGCTGAGGCAGAAGGAGTCCAAATTTTAGCATCCTGACAATGCTGACAATGAATTAAAAATAAATGTTGGGGCTATTTCTTAATTGCACAGTGCCCTGGATTCCATACTAATTACTGCAGAGGGGAAAAAAAAGATTGAGAGCCACAAATTTAATGATCATTAAATTTTTCACAGCTTATTCCTGATATTGGATTTACTAGATATTTCATTTTTATTGTCAGTAATATTTAGAACTTTTAAGACTAAAGTGTTTTTGTCACCCTTAGGAAAAAAATAAGTCATTAATTAAAATGAAAACTATATAATGTTGATTGCACTATAATAGTTATAATACATTAAAACATTGCTATGACCATAGTATTGACATGGCAAAGTAATGTTGGTCTAAACCTTTAGGTCCATATGTAGAAATAAAAATTAGATAAATACAAGTAAGTCATCAATAAGTGAAATTTAATTTCATAAAGTTATTAATGACCACTTGGTTGTTAAGGTACGGTTTAATCAGCTGGCATTAGGGCAGTATGAGTATGTAAAACTCTAATGGATATGCACTTGCACGTCAGATTTAGTTGTAGGTGCCAAGAAAGTTTTAAATATGTTTAAATTTAGCATGTGCTCACTTTATTCAACTTTGTGAAATTGTGTATTGCATACACACACGCACACACACACACACACACACACATATGCACACACAAATATTATCATCATTAAAAATAAAGTCTAAATTCACTGTAGTGGAAAAGTATAACGAAACATCTTAGGACCCCTAAGCCTAGGCAATAATGCCAAGAATTAACAAATGGGTTGTCATCCAATTAAAAAGCTTCTATACAGCAAAGGAAACAATTAGAAATGTGAAGAGAGAGCCTATAAAATGGGAGAAAATCTTTCCTACCTTCTTTTCTGACAGCATTAATATCTAGAATATATAAACAACTCAAAAATGTTACACCAAAAAAATCAAATAGCACAATTAGTAAATGGGCAAATGAAGTAAATAGAAAATTCTCAACAGGAGAAATGCAAATGACCAACAAATATATGAAAAATGTTCAACATCATTAGCAATAAGGAAAATGCAAATCAAAACTACACTGATTTCCTCTCACCACCAGTCAGAATGACAGATATCAAGAATACACCTATATTGACTCAGCTATCCTATTCCTCAGTCTATATTCAAAGAACTTAAAATCAGCATACTACAGTGATGCAGCCACATCAATGTTTATAGAAGCTCAATTCACAATAGCTAGATTGTGGAAACAACCTAGATGACTTCAATAGGTGAATGGATAAAGAAACTGTGGTATATATACACAATGGAATATTATTCAACCATAAAGAAGAATAAAACAGTGGCATTTGCAGGTAAATGGACTGAATTGGAGAATATCATGCTAAGTGAAATAAGTCAATCCCAAAGAACCAAAGGCTGAATGATTTCTCTGATAAGTGGATGATGATATAAAGGGGGGTGAGAGGGAGGCAAGAAGGGAGAAGGATGGATTGTATAGAGAAAACTGAGGGGTGGGGGGAAGAAAAATAACAGAATGAGACAAACATCATTACCCTATGTACATATATGATTATGCAAATGGTGTGACTCTACTTTGTGTACAACCAGAGGAACTAAAATTGTACCCCATTTGTGTACAATGAATCAAAATAAATATTTTTTAAAAAACTGTGAGCCAAAATAAAACTTTTATCTTATTTTTAAAAAAAGAATACACCTATAATAAATGCTGGAGAGGATGTGGAGGAAAAGGAACACTCTTGAAATTTTTGTGGGATGGCAAATTAGTATATCCACTATGGAAATCAGTGTGGAGATTCCTCAAAATACTAGGCATGGAACCACCACATGACCCAGCTCTACTATCTTTCAGTATTTATCCTGAAGAATTAAAGTTATTTTCCACATAACCATGTTTTAAGCAGCACAATTCACAATTACCAAACTATGGAACCAGTCTAGGTGTTTATCAGTAGGTGAAAGGATGAAGAAAATGAGGCCTGTGTTCACAATGGAATTTCATTCAGGCAGAAAGAAAAATGCAGCAAAATGGATTATGATAAATAAACTCAGAAGGTCAAGTGTTGCATGTTTTCTCTCATGTGTAAGAAGCTAGAAAGAAAAAGGCAAGATCTCAGGAAGATCAAAGGGATATCAGTAAAGGAAAGGGATTCAAGGGGAGGGAGGCAGGGTAGGAGAGGTGGAAGTGTTAGAGAGTGATGTTGGCCAAATCATATTCTTATATTGTATGAATGCATGAATATGTAATGACAAATCTCACCATTGTGTACAACTACAATGCACCAGTAAAAAACTGAAAAAAGCATATAAGGTTGATTACACTATAGTCATTGTAATAAAAATAAAACATTGTTACCAGCCACCGTGTTAACATAGCAAAATAATGTTAGTGTAAATCCTTAGGTTCATATTAGGAAATAAAAATTAGAGAATACAAATAAGTCACCAATAATGTGATATTTAGATTCAAAAAGTTACTAATGACCACTTGGTTTTTAGGGTAGTGTTTAATCAGCTGGCTTTTGGGTGGTTTGGGTACATAAAAATCAAATGGGTGAATACTTGCAATTCAAATTTAGTTGTAGATGCCAAGAAAGATTCAAATATTTTTTAAAAATTTAGTATATACTCACTTTATTCAACCTTGTGAAATTGTGTATTCCACACATACATACAAATACCCATTATCAATGCCGAAAATAAAGTCCAAATCAACTTGAGTGGAAAAAAATAAAACATTTTTCTACATAACCCCTGGATTAAAGAGTAATTTGGAATAGTGACCAAATAATTTCCTATAAAGAAATATTTTACAGTGAATATAGTTGAAGTTGTATTGAAAGAAAACAGTCTTCTGCATTTATTTTTCAAAGTCTAAAAATAAGTAATATAAGTTTACTAAATAATGATCAGCCAGGACGAGTACATTAAAATAAAGTTTAAAAAGTAGAAATAATTTAAAAAGCACAACTAAGAAACCTGGAAAACTAAATGTATAGAAAGGATAAATAAAAGCAAACTTGAAATGCTAAATCAGAAATATATAACAAGCTTTATAGAAACATAAAATAAAAACAAAGTGAGGATTTGAAAGCAGTAAAACACATGGTACAAAAGATTTTTTAAATGATTATGAAAAAAGTAGGTATTCTTACTACACTATGTTTGCAGAAGGTCTAGCAAGTCTAGGTTCAAATCCTGCAGCAAATGGAAAACAATTATTATTATTGCATTCTTTCTATCAAAAATTTCACTGTTTACAGTTCATGTTGTAAAACATTACTATGAAATATAATTTCCCCAAAGTTGTACACTAATTATCACTGTGGCTGAATATCAGAGCTTCAGTTTTCCCCATTCTTCATTTTTCAGTTCAACATTCATATGGTCAGGTAGTATGACAAGTATCAGAATTATAAGATTAATATGAGAAAGTCCAGTCCTCACATGTTGAAGTCCCTGGGTTCACCTCCAGTTCTGAAAACAAAAACAAATAAATAAGTTCACTATTAAGATGATAAAATTAATTATAATGGAAATCCAAAGAATGCTGTACACTGACATTAGTATCCAAAAACACATTTTATTGATTAAAAAACTTCAGATTTACTGTTAAATGTCCACTTTCATGATACTTGACTTGTAACTTAATCTGGTTTCTTCTTAAATCCTGTGTATTCTCTTCTAAATTAAGGTGATAATCAGATGAAACTTCTAGTGAAGCCAGTTCTTGTTGAAGTGGTCTCACTACCACCTGATATTTGTGTTAATGATTGTACAAATCACTTATATTATTTCTATATGTTAATAATTCTTAACTCTTACATATTTCTCTGAAAAATATCACCACATACATCAATCCACCTTCTGGAGATAAATGCTTATTTATTTCTGAGTTCTGCTAAGGATACAGAAGGTGTTGTCTTCATGTCTAACCACTCTTATGTTCTTTAGACAACAGAATCAGCCCTCTATCCATTCAAACATTACTTTTTTCTTCAAAGGCAATTCATGTGATTTTCACATTTGATACTTACTTTTCTTTGTTTTATCATTTTCATATTGATGGAGTCTTTCTTCAAAATGATTGCATTGATTGCTTAACTTCTCAATTTTTTTTTCCAGAATGAGATTGTTGTTTCTATTCTTAGCTTGAAATTTTTCTATAATATCATGAAATTCCTGTTGGATACATATTACCATGTCTTTATTGTCAGATTTGTTGTAAAGTTCGTGTAATTGCTGTTGAAGCAATATATTTTCATTTTGCAGTTGCTATCTCTCTTCCATGGAATCCTGCTTCCCATGATAATTATTCACTTTAGTTTGTTCACTTTGATATGTGTGTGTAATTTCCTCCATTTGGCACTGTGTCTGCCTTAGGTCTCTTTGTACATTTTCTAAAACCAATGTCATTTCTTTAAGAGCATGTCTTGTTTGATGGAGCTTACTTTGTAGGCTACTGACTTTTATTTTATACTTAGTAAGTTCTTGGGAAACCTCCTCATAATTAATTTGGAGGCAAGAGAAATCAAACTTCATCTGGGCCTGTGAATGCAAATATTTATCTCTGGCTCTCTGGAAAGCAAGTTCTTGGTATCCATTTGATGTCTGGCTTTCACGAAGATGGGAGGGAGCAGCAATGATTCCAGCACGGTATGACTTGACTTCTGTCTCCAGTCTTTCCCTCTTTCGTTTTTCATACTCCAGTTGAAATATAAGCATTGTAATCTCAGATTTCATATTATCATATTGTTCATTATACTGGAATACATTCTCTCTAAGTATTTCTTCCTTTATTTTGATGGTCTTTTGAAGGTCATCATACTTTCTTTTTATAATTTCAATATCCTCAAGGTATTTCTTTTCCTTTTCTTGGTTCTCATGTTTTATTGTGTCTGTTTCTAGTCTCAACATAGTGACTATATCCTCTATCCTGTGATGTTTATCCAGCAGCTGTTTTCCTGTTTCAACACAAGTGGAAACCTAAGCAAAAACAAGGAGATATTTAGCTAACACTCAGCAAATGATAGATCACAATTTACTTTGAAATCAAAAAATAACCTATATAATATGTACAATGAAAAGGTTGCAGTAAATGGATATCCAACTGGAGAAAAATTAGATCTAAACTTCAGAGCTTAAAAGACTTGCATACATTCTCAGAAGTTAAAAAAGTTAATTGAAGAAAAGCAATCTATGAGAATACAAAAGAAATGATAATGTTTAAGAATCTCAGAATTAAAGAACACTTTTCCTGAATTACAACAGACTCAAGACAGGATAAGTGATTTATAGGCTTGACCATGGGGCTGGCGTTGTAGCTCAGTGGTAGAGTACTCGCCTAGCATGTGTGAGGCACTGGGTTAAATTCTCAGCACGACATAAAAAATAAATAAAGATATTGTGTTCATCTACACCTAAAAATATTTTTTTAAAAAGATAGGTTTGGCCATGTTAAAAAATTTTTTCACATTCTTATAACTTAGGTATAGAGCCAACCTATAGTCAGAGCTTTAGTGTACATATATTTGACAGATAAAAATTTCACAAACTTCTTTTGCTTCTCCATTCCTGAAAATGTTCTACAAATACTCTACTTTTCTAACATTTTTTACTTCATTATAAGAATTACACCTATTGATAACTGATAAATCCAGGCACTAAACTCAGCAATACTACATACACCAGTGAATTATTTTTAATCCACGATTCTGAAAAGAAAGGTGAGGTTGAAAGTGTAAGCAATCTATTATCCTCCTAATCCCATAACCCCTCCCCCTCCCTTCACTATCCTCTGTCTAATCCTCTATTCTTTCCTAGCTCCCCCACTGTGAATTAGCATCATATCTGAGTAAAGGTTTGGCCTTTAATCCTTTGGGATTGGCTTATTTTGTATAACAAATTAGAACAACAACAAAAAGACCCCCAAGTAACAAAAAGTAGATACAGGCTTCAGAATTTCCTCCCAGTGCTCTGACCCCATTTGAGGTTCTCTTCCTCCAAGACAGTAATTTCTGTACTCTAAACATATATGGTTCAAAATCCTAACAGCAAATAAAGTAAAATGTATAAGGTTCTTCTCAGAAAATCCTGAGATTGTTTTCTGTTCAGTAATATTTATTTTTTCATTGTAATTTTTGAAATATGAGTAAATATGAAAAAGAGAAAACACAGTGATGTATTTTATTAGGAATGAAACAAGTACTAATAAGTCTTCATTAAATATTTGGTATTCCGAGTCAGTGTTTTCAGAAACTCTTTGTACGGAAAGAGGAGATTACTTGGAGCAAACTGTTTCACTTCTCAAAATGGAGGAAAGAATATTCACACTAAGGTTTCTGCTGGCTACACTGTTCCTCCTGGCTTACTAGTGGGACTCTTAAGCAGACCTCCACATTAACATGCCAAGGGGTTAAAATCACTGCCCCAAACTAGAACATCTATTGTTAGTAGCAATGGTTTGGAGATTATGAGAAAATCACCAATTGCTATGAAATATATTAAAAGTATTTTCTCTGGATGAAGCGATCATGAAAGGGACTACTGAATCACTGCAGAAAAGATTAGTTGAAATAAGAATGTTACTTTATCCAATGGGATAAAATTGCCCCCATCATGAAAATATGTACATTAAGGATACAGATAGATGATACTAAAATTCTTTACACATTCCAAGATGCATAGAGCTCTTGTTTAAAGCACATATGAATACACACACATATGAATACATACACATACATTTTAAAAACAAAAAGAAAGTAATCAGGAATTGTTTTTTTGCATGTCTATCTCTGTTGTTTGCAAGAATAATTTGCCAGAATCCCATCTTATAATATTCTTTCTCTTTTCTAAAAAGTTGCCTCTCAGTGTCATTTTGTCCCTCTAGAACATAGACACATTTCATTAAGTTTTTGATCTCCTGCCACCAGATGTAAGTCTAAAAGCTTATTAAAAGCAGTACTTTCAAAATTAAAAAAAAAAAAACCCTGTTATAAAGGAGGACCCTGGACCACGGATGGAAGCTGGTTGCTGAGCCCCCCTGCCTACCCCCCACTGCAGAGGGACACTGTGCCTGCCCCCTGAGCTGATCCAGCACACCCTCGCTGGCTCTCCCCAGCTTCTTTGGAGGCTGGTGCAGGCACTTTGAATTATTCCTGATGGTGTGGCCATCATCATTGGAAGGGCAGCTCCCTTCCTGAGACACCTACTGGAGACTGGAGGCCCTTTGACAGGTACCTCTATTTACTCACTAACATCTTACACCCTTCCCCATCCTCTTGTTCACAACTAGAAATGCTGTAAATAGTAATTGAACTCATCCTGTTCATTACAATAATGTTAAAGTCTTCATAGGGGCTATCTGGTTCAGGTCTGCATTTTCTCTGTATTGGGTGCTACTGGTATTGAGCTCCCCTTCAAAGGAGAAGTACTGGAAAATTGTAGGGTCATAATAAGCCTGCAGGGTGGAAACTTCAGTACCTCTGATAGTCACTGCTACAGGGGAATATATAGGAGCAATATGAAAAAAACAGGGGAAGAAAATGCCCCTAACAAACCAAGATGTTGTGATAGAATCCAACAACAGCATGGCAGGAAAAATGACAGAACAAGAGTTTAGAATCTGCATGATTAAAATGATCCATGAAGCAAAAGATGAGATAAGAGAGCAAATGCAGGCAATGCATGACCATTCCAGTAAATGGTTAAAAGAGCAAATTCAGGAAGCAAAAGGACACTTCAATAAAGAGATATTCTGAAAAAAAAAAAAAAGATACTTGAAATGAAAGAAATGATAAACCAAATTAAAAGCTCAATAGAAAAATCACCAACAGAATAGATCTAGTGGAAGACAGAATCTCAGACAATGAAGACAAAATATTAAATCTTGAAAATAGAGTTAAACAGAAACGATGTTAAGAAGTCATGAATGGAAACTCTAAGAATTATGGGATATCATGAAAAGACAAATTTAAAAATTATTGGGATTGAGGAAGGTACAAACCAAAGGAATGAACAACCTGTTCAATGAAATAATATCAGAAAATTTCCCAAACCAGAAAAAGGAAAAGGAAAATCAAATACAAGAGGCTTACAGAACACCAGGTGCACAAAATTACAACAGATCCACACCAAGACACATTATAATGAAAATACATCACATACAGGATAAAGATAGGATTTTAAAGGCTGCAAGAGAAAAGCAGCAGATTATATATAAGGGGAAATCAATACAGATATCAGCAAATTTCTCAGCCCACACTTTAAAAGCAAGATGGGCCTGGAACAATATATTTCAAGCTCTGAAAAGAACATAGATGCCAACCAAGAATTCTATACCCAGCAAAACTAACTTCAGATTTGGTGATGAAATAAAATCTTTCCACGATACACAAAAGTTAAAAGAATTTACAAATAGAAAGCCTGCACAACAAAACATTCTCAGCAAAATATTTTGAGAGGAGGAAGTGAAAAACAGCAATACAAGTCAACAAAGGGAGGAACTACCCTAAAGGAAAAGCCCATGAAAGGAGAAATCAAGGCAAGTTAAAAGCCAAAAATAAGCCAAAATGACCAGGAATACAACTCATGTCACAATAATAACCCTGAATGTTAATGGCCTAAATACAATCATCAAAAGACATAGACTGGCAGATTGGATTAAAAAGAAAGACCCAACATTATGCTGCCTTCAAGAGACTCATCTCATAGAAAAACACATCCACAGACTAAAGGTGAAAGAATGGTGAAAAACATACCATGCACATGGACCCAATAAAAAAGCAGGAGTCTCCATCCTCATATCAGAAAAAGTGGACTTCAAACCTAAGTTATTTAGAAGTGATAAAGAAGAACATTTCATACTGCTTAAGGGAAGCATAAAACAGCAAGACATAACAATCATAAATATTTATGCCCCAAACAATGGAGCATTTATGTTCATCAAACAAACCCTTCTCAATTTTAAGAATCAAATAGACCAAAAACATGATAATAGTGGGGGAATTTAACACACCACTCTCACCACTAGATAGATCCTCCAAACAAAAACTGAACAAAGAAACTCTACAACTAAAAAATACAATCAATGATATAGACTTAATGGACATTTACAGAGTATTTCATCCATTATTGAGTGAATATACTTTCTTCTCAGCAGCTCCTGGATCATTCTCCAAAATAGATCATATGCTATGCCACAAAGAAGCCATTACTAAATCCAAAAATACAGAGAGACTACATTGTATCCTACAGACCATAATGGAATGCAATTAGAAATGAATGATAAAATAAAAAACAAAAACAACTCATATACCTGGAGACTGAATAATATGCTATTGAATGATGCAATGATAACAGAAGACATCAGGGAAGAATTAAAAAAATTCTTAGAGGTAAATGAGAACAATGACACAACATATCAAAATCTCTGGGACACTCTGAAAGAAATACTAAGAGGAAAGTTTCAAGGACTTAGGAATTAGACCAGAGACCATGCACCTAATAGAAGACAAAGTAGGTCCAAATCTTCATCATGTTGGCTTAGGATCTGACTTCCTCAACAAGACTCCCAAAGCACAAGAAACAAAGCAACAATCAAAAAATGGGATGGACTCAAACTAAAAAACTTTTTCTGAGCAAAGGATACAATCAAGAATGTGAAGAGAGAGCCTACAGAGTGGGAAAAAATCTTTTCCATATGCACTTCAGATACAGCACTTATCTCCAAAATGTATAAAGAACTTACAAAACTTTACACCAAAAATTCAAAGAACCCAATCAATAAATGGGCCATGGAACTGGACAGACACTTTACAGAAGAAGACACAGAGGCAATTAATAAATATATGAAAAAGTGTTCAACATCTCTAGTAATTAGAGAAATGCAAATTAAAACAACTCTAAGATTCCATCTTACTCTAATTAGAATGGCTATTATCAAGAACACAAACAATAATAGATGTTGGCATGGATGTGGGGGAAAAGGCACACTTTTACATTGCTGGTAGAGTTGCAAATTGGTGGAGCCACTCTGAAAAGCAGTGTGGAGAATCCTCAGAAAACTTGGAATGGACCCACCTTTTGACCCAGGTATCCCACTCCTTGGTTTATACCCGAAGGACTTAAGATGAGCATACTACAGTAACACAGCCACATCCATTTTTATAGCAACTCAATTCATAATAGCTAGATTGTGAAACAAACCTAGATGCCCTTCAACAGATAAATGGATAAACAAACTGTGGTGTATATATACACAATGGAATATTATTCAGCCATAAAGAATAATAATGTTATGGCATTTGCAAATAAATGGATTGAATTGGAGAATATCATGCTAAGTGAAATAAGCTAGTCCCTAAAAAACAAAGGCCAAATGTTTTCCCTGATAAGTAGAGAATGATATATAATGGGGTAGGGGGTGTGGGGAGTGAGAGAAAAATGGAAGAACTTTAGATTAAGGAAATGAGAGGGAGGGGTATGAAAAATGGTGGAATGAGTCAGACATCATTACCCTATGCACATGTATGATTACAAGAATGGTATGAATCTACATCATTTACAACCACAGAAGTGAAATGATGTACCACATTTGTGTACAATGAATCAAAATGCAGTCTGTAAAAAATTTTTTAAAAATAATTAAATTTAAAAAGAAAGAGAATCAGGACTTTAAAGATGATTTAGTATCATCAAAAATAAAAAAGGAGCCTGTCAATATCTCCTAGATTTTTCCAATTTATTGATTAATTTCTAACAATCCTCTGGATTTCAGAAATACCTGTGGTAATATCGCCTTTTTCTTCTTTACTTTTGTTGATCTGGGTCTTTGCTTTCTTTTGGTTAGTTTGACTAAGGGTTTATAAATCTTATTTATCTTTTCAAAGAACCAACTCTGTTGCATTGATCCTGTGAATTGTGTTTATTCTCAATTTCATTAATTATAGCTCTAATTCTTATTATTTCTTCACTTTTACTGACTTTTGTGTTATTTGTTCTTATTTTTCTAAGGATTTGAGGTGGAGTATAAGCTTATTTAGTTGGGTTCTCTCTATTTTTTTTTTAATGTAGGCACTCAAAGGAATGAATTTTTTCTCTTAGTACTTCTTTCATACTATCCCAAAGATTTTGATATGTCATATCTTGGTTTTTCATTTGCTTCTAAGAATTTCTTGGTTTCTTTTCTCCAAATTTCTCCTTTGATCCATTCTTCAATTAAAAGAGTGTTAATTCCCATATCTTTATGTAGTTTCATTATTATTTTCTTACTGATGATTTATATTTTCATTCCATTATAATCTGATATAAGAATTCATTCTCATCACTTTATTCAATTTATTTCTCAAAATTCTAGCCAGGGCAATCAGGAAAGAGATGGTAATTAAAGGAATACAAATTGGAAAAGAAGATGTCGAACTATCACTGTATGCTGATGACAAAATTTTATATCTAGAAGACCCAAAAAATTCCACCAGAAGATTTCTGGAGCTGATAAATGAATTTAGCAAAGTAAAAGGATACAAGATCAACATTCATAGATCAATATCTTCTCTATGCTCTACCAGTGATTCAGTGGAGAAATGAAGAAAACAACCCCATTCAGAATAGCATCAATCAATAAATAAGTTAAATACTGGAGAATTTACCTAATCAAGAAAGTAAAAGGACTCTACAATGAAAATCATAGCACACAGAGAAAAAAAACTGAAGATGACTTCAGAAAATGGAAAGACCTCCCATGTTCTTGGATAGGCAGAATTAATATAACCAAAATGGCCATTTTCCCAAAAGCAGTATTCACATTCAATGCAATCCCCATGCTTTTTCCACAGAACTAGAGAAAACAGTCCTACAATTCATGTGGAAGAATAAAAGAATCAGGATAGCCAAAGCAATTCTTGGCAAGAAAAGTGATTCAGGAGGCAGTAAAATACCTGATCACAAATCATACTACAGAGCTATAGTAACAAAAACAGCATGGTATTGGCATCAAAGTAGACATGAAGACCATGAAGTAGAAGACAAGATGATACAGAGACAAACCCAAATTCATATACCCATTAGGTATTTGTCAAAGATGCCAAAATATATGTTGGATAAAAGACAGCCTTTTTAATAAATGGTGTTAGGAAAACTGGATATTCCGATGTAGAAAAATGAATTTAGATCCCCAGTTTTTCATCCCACACAAAAGTCAAATCAAAATAATTCAAAAACTTAGCAATTAGAGCAGAAACCTTGAAAGTGCTCTAAGAAAACATACAGTCAACATTCCAAGATATGGGTTCAGTCCCTGATGTCCTCAGTGAGACACCTAAAGTTCAAGAAATAAAACCAAGAATCAATAGATGGGATGCATCAAATTATAAAGCTTCTGACCAGCAAAGGAAATAATTAGAAGAGTGAAGAGTAAGCCTAAGGAATGGGAAAAAATCTTTGCTGGCTACTTCTTGGACAGGAGACTAATATACTAAAAAATATAAAGAACTCAAAAATATCAGTGAAAAATAACAAGTAGTTCAATCAGTAAATGGGCAAAAGAATGAAACAGAAACTTCTCAAAAGAAGAAACACAAATAACCAACAAAGTATGAAAAACCTTCAGCATCTCTAGCAGTTAGGGAAATGCAAATTAAAATACACTAAGATCTCATCTCACTCCAGTCAGAATGGCAATTATCAAGAACATGAATAATGATAAATGCTGGTGAGGATGGTGGGGGGAAGGTACACTGTTACATTGTTGGTGGGATAGCAAACTAGTACAACCATTCTGGAAAGCAATGTGGAGATTACTCAAAAAACTAGGAATGGAATCAACATGTGACACAGCTATCCCACTCCTCCTTGTATATCCGAAAGATCTAAAATCAGCATACCATAGCAATACACTTCAGTGTTTATAGTAGAATACAGTAGCCAAACTATTGAACCTGTCTAGATATTCATCGGTGGATGAATGGATTAATAAAATGTGATAAATATACACAATGGAGTTTTACTCAGCCCTAAAAAAAGAATGAAAGAATGGCATTTGCCAGCAAAGGGATGGAAAAGGGCAAAATCATGCTAAGGGAAGTAAACCAGACTGAGAAAACTAAAGGTTAAATGTTTTCTTTCATATGTGGAAGCTAGAGCAAAATAAGGGAAAGAAGACAGTGGGGGAAGGGGTCAGAGTTCATAAAGATACAGTAAAGAATAGTAAAGTAAATGTAGGAGAATGAGAGGAAGGAAGGAAAAGGGGAAGATAAATGGAATGAAATTAACAAAATCACACTATGACCATATATAAAGATACCAAAGGGAATGTCACTTTCATGCTTATGTAAAAGAAAGGACATTTAATAGAGAAGAGAGGGAGGTTAGCAGAAAGGAAGCAAGTGAGGAAAAGAAGGGGAAAGGGCCTTGAATTCAACTTCCTTGCAGGTAAGATTTAGTCAAAATGAACCCAAATACTACATAAAATTATGGTACTCTAATAAATATATCTTAAAAAAAAGGAGTATATTAAGGCACATGGGACTTTATCCGACATGAATAGCTCAAATTTTAATCACATATATGACAGCTAATCTGGTCAGAGCAGAAACATATCTTAAATGCAGACTGAGGCAGTATCATGAAATACAACATTTTATAAAACATGTAACAAGTTTCCTGATATTTTCAAAGTGATTCAGCTTATGTTATAACATAAAATGCCCAAATTAACAATTACGTTAGTGAGTTAACTTCACTCACCTTCCATTACTACATTCAGAAATGATGTTGAGCATCCATTAGAAGTCAACATTTGCAATAAATAATTTTAGCCATAAAGGCCATCACTTAACTTTAGGATGAGATAGTCTTTTGTTTTAAATCTAAATAATGTAGTCATGCATAGCATAACAATTCTTTAATAGACAACACACTGGATATATAACAGTGGAAACATAAGAGTATACTGCAGGGTAGACATCTTCAGTGAGTGTGAGTACAAGCTTATGATTGCATAGTGATGAAATTACTAAACAATGCCGTTGTTCTCAGATCTTATCCCAATCATTAAGTGAAACATGACTACATATATTAAATTATACAAATATCATAATGCTGAAATAAGAAGTTTGAAACTTTACTGAGGATTACTTTACCTCAATTAACTTATTTCTTGCAGCACTCAGTTCCATATCTCTTGTTTTAAGAGAGATTTCAAGTTGTGTTTTTATTTCCCTTTCTTTATTATAATCTTCTTCTTTTTCTCTTAACTTGGTCTTAATTTTATTTAAAAAATATTCAGCATTACTTCTCCTCTTCTCCTCTTCTTGTAGGTCACTGCTGCAGTTAAATAGGTTATCTTAAAATTCATTTTGTTAGAAAGTGAAAAGTTCATTTTGTGATCTGGCTCTTCATATGTTAATTTATCATTCTAATCAAAAATTCTGTGTTCTCAAATACATTTCCCTTCTTGTTTTCATATTTTATTTTCTTCTTCAATCTTTCTCAAAGGGGGATATATGTATATATAGATATAGAAGATTTAGACACAGAAAGGTAATAAAGAACATTCCATTAGTGGTTAAGAGTCTGTTATAAATAACTCTGGTAGAAATTATGCAAAAAGAATTTTGAGATGATTCTGTAAATTGACAAGTTGAAACTTAACTTTCAGGCAAAGTCATGTTTCCTCCTCAATTCTAAATAAAATTTAAAGATGTTTAAAAAATGTATTTTTTACAAATCAGTTTATAAGTTTACTAGAAATAAGGATTTATCTTCATGAAACACTGAACATATTCCTAGCAATGATTCACAATGTAAGATATAGCACCTTTTTATATTGTTTTCACACAATACATATCAGCACATTAATATAACCCAAGGCTAGTCCACGGAGTCTAATTCCTGTTATTACACTTTTAGTTATTTCTTTCTGGGTGACACTTTCAACTGATCTTGTTGACTATTATGTACTTTATAAACAACTTACAAATCACCCTTGGAATAAGAAAGGACCTTATATTTAATCCAAAAATAAAAAGTAAAATGTCCTTTTACCAGAGAAATTTGAACTAATTTTATTTATTTATGAGAAAAGGTGAATAAGCTAGTCTGTAATCACTTTTCATAATTTCTTTCATGGGTCCTAAGAATAAAACAGTAGCTGGGGATATAGCTCAGTAGTAGCACACCAACCCACTTGAACAGATCCTGGGTTTGATCCCAGACACCAGAAGAAAAAAAATATGTAATTTTTCAAAACATGTTCTTGGTTGAAGAAAATGCCCATTTCATCTCTCCTGGAACTGTAAATTAACATAAACTTTCTAGAGTACAATTTAGAAATCCTGATCAAATACTTTTTAAAAAATCTCTCTACTTTAATCAAATAATTCTATTTTGAAGAATGTAGTAAAAATAAACATATAGAAAATGATTTCTATAAATGAGGCTTCTTGAAGCAATGATTGCAATACAAATGTTTTTTAAAAGAATGAAAGACAACCCAAAACTTCATTTCTTACAAAATACTGAGATTCCTGTAAAGTAAACTTCTATGTAGCCAGTAACATTATGATTGGAGAGAATATGCATTTAATTAGTAGAAGCAATCATTTCTACTGACTTGTTATTATGTCCAAGATTTTCACACTCCACATAAATAAGAAATTTACTCCCTTATGAAATGCCAAAAGGTAAGTCAGGAAATACATTATATCCCCTACATATCTGTAGTTAAAACAAAAAATCATTCAAACATTCCTCTAAGTTTAGGATATTGTACCTCAAATTAAAGAGTTTTTGTTTCCACTCTGCTTTTTTATGCTCTAGCTTGCATTTCACTCTCATTGCTTCTAATAGCTTCATCTCTAGTCCACAAACTTTATCTTCCATTTTTGCAAGTTCTTCTGTAAGTAGTAAACACTGTGAACAGTGACATTTTTTATGTTCTATTCTTTGAGAGGAAATAACTGCATCCTCAATTTTGGATACACTAATAGAATCTATATGAGGGAAAAAATAAGATAGAAGTAAAATATTTGAATATTTTTCGTATAGGAATGACTTACATTTTCATATGCACTCATTCCTGCACTGAACAAATTCATGCAGTCTGCCTACAATTTCAGGCATATTATATATTATATAGGTAGACAAACCTATCAGACCCATGTTCTTCTTTAGCTTAAAGTGTAGAGGAGAAGACCAAAAAAATGCATAATGTAAGGAAAAGTTTTGTAATCACATAATGGAATCAAATCTACAGAAAGATTTCCCTGAGGAAAATATGGCTCCCCAGAGAAATGAAGAATGATTAGGAAGTAGCTGGGTAGAGGGTGAAGAAGAGCATTCCAGTCAACATACAGCATGCACTGAATGAAGCTCTATTACAGTCTGCTTCTGGTCAAAATGGAGTAACACGTACTCACCTGAAATACCCAAACCCAAACAGGCAAAATACATTAAATACCAATTTTCAAGACAGTGGACTTCAGACAATGAGGACAATGTTCCCCGGAAGACAGGAAACAAATGATGTAAGCTTTGCAAGTGTGTCATCTCCCTGTTGTGAGAAAGCTTCCAGCCCTGAATCAAGGAGAACAAGCAGTAGAGTCTATCAGCCTCCCTGAGCTGAGATGATGGGGCTGAGATTCTGGTAAAACCAAGGCATAGAGAGATCTCAGGATAGAGCAGGAGAGGAGAAAGCACTACAGAGAAAGAATCCTGGAGATCTTCAGAGGGATCCTTTTGAATATTTAGAAGACCAGTGGACAACAAACCCATGAGTGCCATGAAGCAACTTGAGATCAAAGGCAAAAGCACTGCAAAGCATTGGAGGAAACTGCCTTCGGTTCACAGAGTGCCAGGAAGTGTGTCTCTTCCTACAAGTCAGTGTGGAATATCTGATATTTCACAGGACATGGGAAGAGTCATCAACAAGTCCCAGTAGTGGAGAATTCATAACCAGTTGATCACCTGACAAATCATAAAAACAAGACTGGGAAGAACCAAGCTCATTACCAGTACCCTAACTGAATTCCAAAATAAAATTCAAAAGGAGAATAGGAGGCATGAAAGATATACTTTAAAAAGAAACACAAATTACACTTGTAGGGAGGAAAACCGACAGAAATCAAAGAGCACAATGACAGGTAAGCCCAACTACATTAACCATTGAACAAAACAGGTTTGAACTCTGTGGGTTGTCTTATACAAGGATTTGTTTGTTATTTGAGGAAATTAGAAACAATTTGAAACAACTCAGAGAAGTCAGGAAATGTCATAGTACATAACTACACTACTCTAGTAACTTTGTAGTCACTTCCTATGGGTACTGAGGTGAACTCAAGTGTTACAAGCATCTGCTTAAAAGGTCACCTGAGTTGATCATCTCCATGGGAGCAGTTTACCTCCAGTAAATTGACTATCACTGTAAGCAGTGATCTCTCACAGTTTTTTATACTCCTCCCACAACACCTTTAACATACAAAATGTTGTTTATATTATGAAGAAAGTTTTGGTCAACAGCAGTCCTTTAGTAACTCTGATTTTGCAGGGTTCAAATATACACTCAGATTTTTTGACTGCAGAGGTGGTTGGCACTCCTAACACCAAGACTGCTCCAGGGCCAAATGCATATAACAATTATATTAAATCAAAAAGTTCTAACAACTTCAATTAAAAAGCAGTGTGGACAAAACAGTCTGATTCAACTACACTTCCTGGAAGAAATATGCTTCCTACAACCATAAATTTCCTACAAGAAATACCTTTTTAATACAGACACAAATTGGTTAAAAATATGAAGAAGACAAACCATACTGACACTTGGTAGAATGTGGCTTAACAGGAAAGGCTATTTAAGGGTATAATTACAAAACACTAACAGAAATAGACATGGTCATTTCACAGTGATAAAAGATTCAATTAATGAAGAAGACACACAATCTTGAGTGTTTATGTACCCCATACAGATGCAAAATTCATGAAAAAAAAAAAAACTGATAGAACTACACACAGTAATAAGCAAATGTACAGGTATCATCTAAGAGCCCAAAGCCTTTTATTCAGTAAGTGAGAGAAAAAATAGGCAGAAAGTCGGCCAGAATGTAGAAGAGTTCACCACCACCTTTCTTCTCACCAAATTACAACATGTGATAACACCATACAATAAATTGTAATTAAAGATTGTCATAATGATTTAACAATGCACGGTAATGTGCCTAATTACAAAGTCATCAGATCAGAAATCAACAACAAATATATGTTTATTTTCTTTATCCATTCATCTGTCAAAGGGCATGTAGGTTGGTTTCATAATATCTATTCTCTAGAAAGAATTTTACATGATTCTAAAAGAGATGAAAGATAATCAAGGTGACAGATATCTGAAACATGCTTATCTTATAATTACACATAATATATATGAATTGAAATGTCACAGTTTAAACCATACATATGTCCAATTACTGTGTCAGCTAATAATAAAATGGTTCACAAAATAAATTAAAATGCTATAACACAAATATCTGTAATTGAACAAATACATAAGTTAGACTTCATCAAAATTTAAAACTGAAGCTCTTAAACTGTCAAGAGGAGAAAATATCAAGTCACAAAGTGGTGAAAACATTTTGCAAAAAGAATAGCTGATAATGGAATGGTATCCAGATCATATAATGAACTCTCCATCCTCATCAAATAATGAAAGAAACTAATTTTTTAAGTGGCAAGAGACAGTGGAATGAATCTGACAAGTCTTTCCAATGTACTTATTTGTTATACCACAGTGAATCTCAACTGTGTACATCCACAAGACTAGAATCCTAATGGGAATAAATTATATTTCATGCTTATATAAATATATAAAAATGGATTCTACTGTCATGTATAACTAAAAAGAACAAATAAAGAGAGTTGAAAGTATAAATTGTGGGAAGTCATCCTTATTTAGTAGAATCAGACTAGGTTAAGCAATGGGATGCAGAGGCCTGGCTTCTAGGAACTGCCAGGAAGCATGTGTCGATGCACAGGAGTGGCTCCCTGTCTCCTTCTGGAATTTTCCCCCTAAGAGGATGGCTCTCCTAACTCCACCCTATCCTGTCCATCACAGAAGAAGCTCCTCCCCGTCCTTGCCTCCTTTTAGCTGTGCATCTATGAATAACAGACAGTTGGACTACTGCAGGTCTAATGTTGTAAAGAGGCCAGAGCTGGTATGGCCAGACCCGTTACACCCCCTCTCTCATAAAAAGAGTATTGGCTCTTGTGTGTTTATTAAGGAATGGATAGAAAAACCACCAACATCCTCCTCTGGCAGTCAACCCTTTCCTCCTCCACGTGGGACACAACACAGAGGACCCCAACAATAAATGACCAAAAAGTTATCCAAATTAATAATAAGCTCAGGGAAACATGCTCAACATTAATTGTCATTAGTGTAATGCATATTGAAACCATACTGTGTACATGTGTGCACCCCATTAGAATGATTATAATTGTAAAAATTGACAATACTATGTGAGATTCAAGATATAAAAGAATGGGACCTCTCATATCATGGGCATAGAAAATGGTGGAAATATTTTGGAAAACAGTTTGACAGTTTCTTAATCAGGGAATATAAAGGGGCATGAAAACTATTTTGTGAGTATTGGGTTTCTTAACTATCTTTTGTAATTTGTTATTTTTCATTACACATGACAGCAGAATGTATTTTGGGAAATTATACAACATAGAGTATAACTTATTCTATTTAGAATCCTATTCTTATGGTTGTACAAGATGCAGTTACCCTGGTTGTGTATTCAAATACAAGGAATGGAAAGTTATGTCTGATTCATTCTACTGTCCACTCCCTTCCCTTCTTTTCTCTTTGTCTAATCTGATGGATTTCAGTTCTTCCTCTCCCCACCCTCCCTTGCTTTGAGTTAGAATCCAGGAATCAGAGAGAACTTTTGGCCTTTGGTATTTTGAGATTGGCTTATTTCACTTAGCATGATATTCTCCAGTTCTATCCATTTACTGGAAAATGTCAAAGTTTTATTCATATTTATGGCTGAGTAATATTCCATTGCATATATCTACCACATTTTCTTTATCCATTAATCCATCGAAGGACACCCAGGTTGTTTCCACAGCTTGTCTATTGTGAGTTGACCTGCTATAAACATTGATGTGGTTGTGTCACTGTGGTAGGCTGATTTTAACTCCTTTGGGTGTATACCAAGGAATGGGATAACTGAGACAAATAGTGGCTCCATTCTAAGTTTTCTGAGGAAACTCCATATTGATTTCCAGAGTAGTTGCACCCCAATTTTTAGCCCACCAGCAATGTATGAGTGTTCCCTCTCCCCCACATCAGCACCACTAACATTTATTTTGCTTGTATTCTTGATTGTTGCCATTCTAACTGGAATAAGATGGAATCTCAGTGTCAACATCTTGATTTTGGTATTTAAACATGTTTAATACATATGTCAAAATTTGTCAAATCACATACATTATATATGTGCACTTTATCATATTTCAATAATAACTCATGGAAGGTTTTGAAAACTAAAAGCAGTACTGCAAGGCCAAACATCTAAGACACTGTTTGGGACACAGAAATGCAGAATAAAGTTAGATAACTGAAATCTTTAACCTTATAACAAAGATAAGTGAGAGTTAGTTTTCAAGGGAGGGGTTAGTATAATCAGATCTGAATTTTAAAAAATGTGTAATTATGAGAGCAGGCTTGAGCATGATTTCAGGAGGTCAGGCAGCAGGAAAAACAGGTCTAAGGTTACTGCAGACTTCAGATAGAGACAATGGTAACCTGACCTGATAATGATCAAGGCATAAGAGAGCAACACAGCCAATAAAAGTAGTTGAGGTGCATTCACAAAGAAAAGTGCAGTGCAAATTATCATAGCTCTTTGGCTAAGGCTGTAACATAGTTATCCATCTATTTTAATATAAAGTATATTTCTGATAGAAACAGATATAACACATCACTGCTCCACAGTGCAGTGCCCTATACTATTACTATAATATATATAAAAGGCCTAATTTTTATGCAAAGGTCATACCTTTACATGATGTTTTGTGTTGTTCAATCAACAGCAAAATTTTCTTATAATTAGGGTGAGCCAACTCAAAGTCCTTTGAGGCTGTTTCAGATGATTGGTTTAAGTTATCAAGGTCTTCCATGGCATTGGCTTGTTTTTCAACCTATAAAAACCAATATGATTTCCAAGGAAGAAATAAAAAATTACTTATAGGTAATGAGAACACCAATACAACATATCATAATTTCTGGGATACTATGAAAGCAGTGCTAAGAGGAAAGATCATGGCATTGAGTTCATACATTAAAAGAATAAAAAGTCAACAATTAAATGACCTACCATTACAGCTCAAAGTCCTAGAAAAATAAACAGATCAACACCAAAAGCAGCAGAAGACAGGAGATAATTAGTATCAGAGCTTTATTTATTAATGAAATTGAAACAAAAGTAATAATTGAAAAACTTGACAAAACAAAAAGTTGGTTCTTTGAAAAAATATACAAAATTGATAAGCACTTAGCCACACTAACAAAGAAGACAGAGAAAACTCAATTCATTAAAATTCATGATGAAAAAAGAAATATCATAACAGATATTACTGAAATACAGAAGATAATTAGAAATTATTTTGAAAATTTATACTCCAATAAAATAGAAAAACTCAAAGACATCAACAAATTTCTAGACATATGATCTATCCAAAACTGAAACAGGAGGCCATACACAATTTAAACAGACAAATTTCAAGCAGTGAAATAGAAGATGCCATCAAAAATCTACCAACCAAGTAAAGCCCAGGACCAGACAGTTTCTCAGCTGAGTTCTACAAGACCTTCAAAGAATAATTAACACCCATATTTCTCTAGTTATTCCATGGAATAGAAAGGAGGGAACCTTTCCAAACCTATTCTATGAGGCTAGTATCACCCTGAAACCAAAACCAGACACAACAAAGAAAGAAAACTTCAGACAAATATCTCTGATGAACATAGACACAGAAATTCTCAATAAAATTCTGGCTAATCTCATATAAAAACATATTAAAAAGATACTGCACATGATCAAGTGGGGTTCATCCCTGAGATGCAAAGTTGGTTCAACATATGGAAATCAATAAATGTAATATTATATCACATTAATAGACTTAAAGACAAGAATCAAATGATCATTTCAACAGATGCAGAAAAAGCATTTGACAAAATACAGCACCCCTTCAGGTTCAAAACACTAGAAAAACAAGGGATAGTGGGAACATACCTCAACATTGTAAAAAGTTAGCTATGTTAGGCCCATGGCCAACTTCATTCTAAATGGAGACAAATTGAAAGCATTCCCTCTAAAAACTGTAATAAGACAGGGATGCCCTCTTTCACCACTTCTGTTCAATAGCATCCTTGAAATTCTAGCCAGAGAAATTCAACAGATGAAAGAAATTAAAGGGATACAAGTAGGAAAAGAAGAGCTCAAAGTTTGCCTATGTTCTGACGACATGATTTGATATTTAGAAGATTCAAAACATTCTACCAGAAAACTTTTAGAACTCATAAATGAATTCAGCAAAGTAGCAGGATATAAAATCAATACCCACAAATCAAATGCATTTCTATTCAAAAGTGACAAATCCACTGCAAAAGAAATTAGGAAAACTATCCCATTCACCATAGCATCAAAAAAATAAAATACTTGGAAATCAATCTAACAAAAGATGTTAAAGACTTCTACAATGAAAACTAAAGAACACTAAAAGAAATTGAAGAAGACCTTAGAAGTTGGAAAGACCATGTTCTTGGATAGCCAGGATTAATATTGTCAAAACAATCATACTACCAAAAGTTTTATACAGATTTACTGCAGTCCCTATGAAAATCCCAATGACATTCTTCATAGAAATAGAAAAGGCAATCATGAAATTCATTTGGAAAATTAAGAGACCCAGAATAGCCAAGGCAATTCTTAGTATTAAGTGTGAAGCAGGAGCCATCACACTACCAGACCTTACACTATACTACAAAGCAATAGTAAAAACTGTATGGTATTGGCACCAAAACAGACATGTAGACCAATGGTATAAAGTAGAAGACACAGAGACAAACCCACATAAATACAGTTATCTCATACTAGACAAAGGTGCCAAAAACATACATTCAAGAAAAGATAGCCCTTTCAACAAATGGTGCTGGGAAAACTGGAAATTCATATGTAACCAAATGAAATTAATCCTCAGTCACCCTGCACAAAAATCAGTTCAAATTGGATCAAAGACTTAAGCACTAGGACAGAGAGAGACCCTGCACCTAACAGAAGAAAAAGTAGGACCAAATCTTCATCATGACAACTTAGGACCTAACTTCCTTAACAAGACTCCTAAAGTGTAAGAAGCAAATTTAAGAATCAACAAATGGGATGAATTCAAAGTAAAAAGCCTCTTCTCAGCAAAGGAAACAATCAATAACGTGAAGAATGAAGCTACAGAATAGGAAACTTTACCACACACACCTCAGATAGAGCACTAATCTCCAGGATATATAAAGAACTCAAAAAACTTAACACCAAAAATACAAGGAACCCAATAAATAAAAGGGCACAGGAACTGGCAGACACTTCACAGAAGAAGATATACAATCAATCAACAAATATATGAAAAAATGTTCATTATCTCTAGCAATTACAGAAATGCAAATCAAAACTAAGATTTTATCTTACTCCAGTCAGAATGGCAATTACTATGAATACAAGCAGTAAGAAATGTTGGCAAGGATGCAGGGAAAAAGGTACACTCATATTGATGTTGGGATTGCAGATTGGTGTAACCACTTTGGAAAGCGGTATGGAGATTCCTCAGAAAACTTGGAATGGAACTACCATTTGACCCAGCTATCCCATTCCTTGGCCTACACCCAAAGGACTTAAAATCAGCATATTACAGAAATACAGCCACATCAATGTTCATAGCTGCCCAGTTCACAATAGCCAGATTGTGGAACCAACCTAGATGTTGGTAGGCTTTTGATGACTTCTTCTATTTCATTACTTGAAATTGGTCTATTTAAATTGTGTATGTCTTCCTCGTTCAGTTTAGGCAATTCATATGTCTCTAGAAACCTGTTGATGTCTTCGAAATTTTCTATTTTGTTGGAGTATAGGTTTTCAAAATAGCTTCTAATTATGTTTTGTATTTCAGTCGTGTCTGTTGTGATATTTCCTTGTTCATTCTGAATTTTAGTCATTTGGGTTTTCTCTCATCTTCTCTCTGTTAGTGTGGCTAAAGGTTTATCAATTTTGTTTATTTTTTCGAAGAACCAACTATTTATTTTGTCAATTTTTTGTATTGTTTCTTTTGTTTCAATTTCGTTGATTTCAGCTCTCAGTTTAACTATTTCCTGTCTTCTACTATTTTTGGTGTTGGTCTGTTCTTCTTTTTCTAGGGCTTTTAGCTGTAGTGTTAGGTCATTTATTTTTTGAGTTTTACTTCATTTATTAAATGCGCTCCATGAAATAAATCTTCCTCTAAAGTAGAAGTCTTTACCAAACAAAATAGTCCCTAATTTTTTCAAGTTACATTTTACGAATCACTTTTAGATTGTATCACTTAGCCTTTCAGAGTGCATTTTTTAATAAAATACTATCTTTTATTATTTTTAACAATACCTTTCCCTTTTCATTAGATGCTTTCTCTGTGAGCCTAAGAAAAAGAAAAAAACACACACATAAAATCCTTTCAGGCAAATACTAATATGTAAATAAGAATATCTATTATCTTTTTATGTAAAATCTCTACCTTCATAATTTGTTTCTCCTATGCATAAATTTCATGGGTTACTTAAATTTCAATCATTTTCTACTATCATAAACAGAAAGAGTAACATTAAGGGACAAAGAATAATACTAACAATAAGTCCATAATAAAAGTAAAATTCAGACCACACTTTGACAAAGAAAGAGTATATGTTACCTGCATTATTTGATAGAATTATTTGATAGAAATACAGCATTCTTGCAATTGTAATCCAAATAAAAGACAAAATTTTACCAGAGACTCAAACCCACTACTGAAGTAGGATTTAAAGTCTTTTACAAGGGAAAATCCTTTTGTATAATAATATGAGTTAGTTTCTCAAAACCTACTATGTAACCACTCTGCATGTTTCCAGCACTCTACATGGCTTCAACTTCTTTGCATCTTCACAACAATTCCACAAGGCAGATAGCATATTAGGTATTTATAAGGGAAGAAACTAGGCAAAGAAAGACCAAGTAACTTGCTCAAAGGCATACAGATGGTCAGCAGCAAACCCAGAATACATGTTTTAGGTTCTAAAACATGTGTTTCACAATACGCTGTAAAAAGTGTTTTAGGAGATATAATAGCAGATAAGTCTACATTATCATCCCTTATCTCGTGATAATTATAAATAATAATTTTTGAATCTTGCCAATATTTTTTAAATAAAGAGTTTAAGGCAATTTGGAAACCTAGTTTTGTTTCAATAACTGGAGAATTATTTTTTTTATATAGAAATTTACCAACAGGTATCATTATCTATTCATTAGTTTATTTGTACATTTCACAAATACTTTCTCAGCACAGAATCCATTTTTAAAGCCACTATTGATATGAAGAAACAAGAGTTGTATGCTTTAAAACTTTAAAATCCCAAAGCAATATTGGATCTAGGTTGTCAATTGTTCACATTTCTGTTGTGTACAAACAAAACCTTCCATTTTCCCCAGACAACTATTAAGTTGATACACCTGATTTTTAGAGCACCAAACAAAATCATAGCTACACATGATGATTCCCAAGAATTAGAACGAAATGTGTTTAAGAGGCATCATCAAACTGTTGTAAGTGTACTTTAATTGTGAAATTATCAGTGTGCTATAGAACCAACCTCATTTTTTAAATGAGTTCATACTGCATTAGTTTATGGAAATGGCATTTCACCTACTTCCTTATTGATGAGTATTTAGACTATTTCCAACTTAATATGACAGTGCTATAATAAACACCCTTAATATACATATTAATGTACATATTTATATAAAAGTCCTTAACATATATATTGTATGTTTAATGTACCTGTTACGATTATTAGATATATTCACCTACTGTGTATTACGTATAACATATATTTGTCCTTAATATATGTGTGCAGGTAATGCATTTACAAGTCATCTTTTCTATTCCAGGAAGGATATAGTAATAGAAGTGAAGCTTTTAGGCTTGAGGAATAATATTTTGAATCTTTGGTACATACCACAAACATATCCTTCCAAAAGTGCTGAACAATTTAATGCAAGAACAGTGTATGAGAATGTCTTCTTCCTCACAGTGGTTATTATTTTGTAAACAAAATATTAATCAATACATTTGGAATAAAATGGTACCTCATTGTTTATTTTCATTTTTCTGGAAACCCTCCAAGGTTGAATATCCCCAGTTAAACCTTAATATTTCTTAATCATGAGTATTAGACCAAATTAGTATGAGATTTAGAAGAGAATAACAATTATCTACTGTGAAATACTGCCATAGGCTTACCCATCATGTTTTTGATACCTCCTAACAGAAAAACATTCATGATCAGTTTTTTTGCTCTCTCTCTTTTCAGGTGATTCATCATCTTCTTCTTCAGCACCTTCACATAGGTTTTGTGATTCTTTTATTTCAATTGGGTGCTCCTTGTTTCTTTCTTCAACCTTTAAATGAAAACTGATACTTTTCAATAAAAAGGTTTCTTTTTCTGTTTTCATCCTTGATTTTACCACCTGACTTATTTTGTCATTATTTCAGCCCATAAAATATTTTGTGCTTCCTTTAATTTTATAAAATGTCATTGAAAAGTTTTGTAAATTCTGCTTTGTTTTTGAGTGGAGGAAACAGAATTCTTCAAAGTATCAAATAGAACAATTCTTCAATCTATGCTTATATTTTGATCCATTCTTTGCTATCTAACATTTACATTCCCTGTATGACTGGCAGATGCAGAAAGAAAAGGACATGAAAGGAGTCCTCTTTTCTCTTTACTACCTGGATATTAAATGAATCATCCAGATTCAGAGACTGCATCTGTGGGCCTCAGTAAACACAGGAAGATTTCCCCTTTCTTCTCTGGTCTTTACCCCTTTCCTTTTGCAATTTTTTTGTCATTTGGATCCAGGGAAAGCAATACAGTGAAGGTGCTCACTGCACTGTATGCACTAAGTTTGCTGCAACACAAGGAACAGGACAAACCTGCTGCCTTGTAACTGGAGTGCTGGAAAGTGAGATGCTTCCCAGACTGGTTTTCTACATTAGCCCCACTATCCACCTGGGAGTAAATTCAAGAAAGATTTAATGAGTCTATTAAAGCTCCCCAGTGACACTACCTAGCATCTTGGTGGCATAGAAAAATACTGCAATTTCATAATGCTGGATCAGATAAATTATCCAGAATTTCATATCTAAACAGAAATATTAAATGCAACCAAGGCAAAGTGAAGCAATGCTTTCTTGGGAGATGGGAAGCCTCCCAGTTCACAGGCCACTACATTTATTTTAAAAAGGATAGCTCTATATTTTTGCTTATATTTAAAACTCAGTGATCTTCAAAGTCCATGTTTATATCAGTATTAAATACAAACTTTGGGGCTGAGATTTAATGCTTTTTTATGTGATAAAATCATTCATACCAAAATTAACAAATTTTCCAAAATGACCTAAAGGGCTGCCTGAAACAGAAACATTTAAAAGTAATGATTTTTAAAATGCAGAACTACATATACTTAGTCAAAAATGTTTAAAGTGCTCATATTAGAATTATAAGTTTCAATCATTTGAGTAAAACAGATAAATATATACAGATGGAAATACAATAAACAGATTAGTTTGGCTGGAAATATATGTCACACCTCCCCAAACTAGGCACATGGATATATTCTATCTCAGTCATGACTTCCTTCCCCTGACATTTCCATTTTTTTGTTTAAATAAATGCTAATTAATCTTAGTCCAATAGGAAAAACCAAACAGAAAACACTTCAAGTTTATTACATCCTGTAAGCAATTTTCTCTATACTTATTTTGGTTCAGAAGGTTACATGGTACAGGACTAAATTTCCCAGTTCATATGCACTTGAAAGATTGATTGATTTAAGATAATGAGGAAGAAAGATCATGAGAATGTTTTCTCCTATTTATGGAGAGAGCAATGAGAATCTATTTCTAGATAAAATTTCATATTTATATAACCCCATTTAATACATGAGCTTTTTAAAAGCAGGAAATCAGAATATAATCGATAGAAGAACCAAAAGTAGCAACAAGAGAACATCTATCCCATTTTGAAAGTAATCTTTTGCTTTTTCTAATGCCAAGACCTCTACCTGTACCATGCCTATCACATTCCTAAACCTTCTCTTGCCTTGCAGTAAGTGATCATCTAGACATTCTTTCATTATTCTGTCACTACGTGGTAGAGAGAAATTCACCTTTTCTAATTCAGTTCCCATGCTCTTATGGCTGTCAGCACTGCGATGATCATATAATGACTTCTGGAACACACCTTGTATTGATTTTGTTTTCTTATAAGTATCTTTAACAGTGTAAATACTGTGCCTTTTCATTTGAGTCATGTGATTCACTTCTTGGGAGTAGGTAAGACGTGAATCGAGATGGGTTTTTGACTTACTAGACCTAGGTATATGTCCAACATTTAAATTCCAACCAGGAGTACTTATGTTCATAGTTGATTTTATTTGCAGAGCAAATTCTTGATCTTCGTTCATTGTAACTATTAACAACTTCTGGTTTGCTTTTTGTATTTTCTGTATTATAAAAATCGTCCTCTTCAGATCGTCCATGTTCAGTTTCTAATTTGTGATTTTCAGGCTCTAATTTATTTTCACTTAGATGCATCTCAGAACATGAATAGTGAGAATGCTCCAGGAATTCAGAGCATTCATGAGAAGGAAAGATATTTTCAACACTGGGTTTTTTTGGTTTAAGACATTTCTGCAGTACCACAGAGACAGACACTCCAGAAGCAACTTTTTCCTTACAATCAAGTACATGACTTTTCAAATTAAAGGGTGTTTTCTTTAAATTGGTTCTTCCTTTGGAGTTATCATATTTTAAGAGCCAATATCAGTATACACCAAACAAGGCAGTGTATGGATGTGAAGGATCTGAATCCACTGGATGACGGGAATATGGGCTTGGCAGGGTGAACCGGGGTCTCCCTGCCCCCACAGCTGCAGTGGGAAAACACTGCAGTTCAACTGTACAGTCAGTGACCAGGTGAGACTGAGAACACATGTAGAATGTTAAGAGAATTTCTAAAAAAAAAATAGGCTACTGTATATTTTGGCTAGGTGGGAGAGAGTAAGATCCCCTCTGGGGAGACAAGTGAAAGAATTCTAGCAATTTCAAGAAAACCGGACACTATGATAGGCTAAAAAAAACTAGAGTTAATATCCAAGATACACAAAGAACTCAAAAAACTTAATACCAGAAAAGAAGCACAAATAACACAATCAATAAATGGGCAAAGGAACTGAATACACACTTCATAGAAGAAGAAATACAATTGGTTAAAATATGTATATGAAAAGATGTTCAACATCTCTAGCAACTAGAAAAAATGCAAATTAAAACTACAATGAGAATCCATCTCACTCTATTCAGAATGGCAATTATTAAGAATGCAAGTAACAATAAATTTTAGCAAGGATGTGGGGGGGGAAAGTTCAGTCATACATTGCTAGTAGGACTGCAAATTAGTGCAACTACTATGGAAAGTAGTATGAAGATCAAAGAAAACTTGAGAGGAACCACCATTTAAGCCAGTTTGCCTACTCGTTGGTTTATACCCAAAGAAGTTAAAATCAGCATACTGTGGTGATGCAGCCACATCAATGTTTATAGCAGTCCAATTCACAATAGCCAAACTATAGAACCGACCAAAGACTCCTCTCTTCAACAGATGAGTGGATGAAGAAAATGTGGTATACACAAAATGGAATATTATTCAGCCATAAAAATGAATGAAACTTTGGCATTTTCCAGTAAATGGATGGAAATGGATACTATCATGTTAAGTGAAATAAGCCAATCCCAAAGGATGAATGTTCTTTCTAATATGTGAATACTAACCCAGAACAAGGAAGGGGAGGGAAGGAAAGAATAGAAGATCATTGGATTAGGAAAAGTGGAATGAAGGGAAGGGGGAGGGATAGGATAGGAAAGACAATAGAATGAATTAGACATAACCTTTCTTTGTTCATAAATGAATACATGACCAGTATAATTCCACACTGTGTAAAACCATAAGTATGGGATCCTAAATGAAATGGGTTGTACTTCATGTATGTACGATATGTCAAAATACACTCTACCGTCATATATATCAAAAAATACCAAATAAAAATTTTTTAAAATAAAATAATTGAAGAGAAAAAACCAGTAGAGTTGAGTATAGTTTTAGAATTCTATGTGCTCTATCCTAGGTATTTTTAATGGCTGGGTAAGGAATTATTTTTTCTAGGGGTCCTTTGTGTAGGCTTACTGCATGGTTAACCAGAAATCCCTTCAGGTTTTTTTTTTTTTTATACCTGCAAAACCCACCTGCATCATTAATTGACTGGGGCTTCAGGATTCAACTGCAAGTCAGGCCTCTTAGTATATCATTTGGAATTGCCATCTGACTGCTATTACACTTGTTCAGATGTCTTAGCACATCTGTGTCCTAGCTTGTCTATGGGAGCTAAGTGGGTACAATTCTGATTTATAATTAGTGGTTTGATCCTAGCAACAGGGAACAAATTCAGCACTGTGAGCTTTCCTCAGGACTTATTTACTAAGTTTCTAAAAATATGTAGATTAATATTTGCTTATGTTTCTATACATTACAACAATAAAATGATTGTGATGATGTTGTCTGGCACCCTGTTTCCCAGTCACTCCAGAATGTGAGGAGAAAATGACAGACAAATGCCACCTACTGTTCTCTCTGTCCAGAATGTCCTTCTCCTAGATTTATGGGTCTGGTTCCTTCCATTCCATAACTTGTCAGCTTAAATGACAGAACTGGAAAGATCTTCTCTGATTCCAGAATTCCACTCTTGCTCCTATCCACTTCTGAACAATACATAAACTACTTAAATTTAAAAGAAGTGTGAATTATATTATCTTCCACTTCTTACTTAAAATGAATTTTGAGTCTTTCAGAAGAATCTAGTTTACATTTCCTGCCATCCTTAACTTCACTATTTTTGGTTGGGTTTACATTACATCCTGTGTCTCCACTTTCTTTTTCAATCTAGATATTTATATCGCACTTCTTTGAAGAATACTTCCCATTTTTTCCCTTCTCACCTTCAGATTCACCTAGCTCTTCATTTACATTTTTTTCTAATTCTCTCCTTCCATAATAACATACCTGAGAATTGTTTACTACTAGCAACTTCTATGAATCTCAATCCTCTTGGTGCAATACTTATTTTCTATTGTGACCCAGTAGGGGTCTTATATTTCCTTCTTGAATTGTCAAAATCATTATGAGGATATGGGAGATAATATGTTAAATAAAGAATTGAGAGAAAAGCATTAAAAGACAACTGACCTTTAAGTGAAGTGTTGAAGGTGCAGTATTATGCAAGCTCATTCCTTTGATATGTCTTCTATCAGTGGTGGAAATCACAACTTCTTTTTGACTCTCAGAATTACTGATGGCAAGCAAGGCTTGATTTTCTTATTTTGTAGGTTCATATTTTGTTTTTATGGTAATAAAACAAAGAAAAAATACATAAAATTCTTGGAAATTTCTAGTCAATAAACAGCACAAGAATGGGTAGTTTTCAAAGAGATTACCATCATCCCTGGATTGCTGGAAATTTTCACGTACTTCTCCTTTTCCTTCATGGACATTCTAGGAAGGGAAAAAAAATAACACAAGTGTAATGAGCAAACATTCAATACACTTTCTTCTCAGCAGCACACAAATTATTTTCTAAAATAGACCACATCTTAGGCCACAAAGCAATGCTTACTACATATAAAAAATTAGAGATAATACCTTGCATACCACTGGATTATAATAGGATGGTATAGAAATCAATACTATAAGAAAAAAAGAAGCTACTCTAACACTTATAGACTAAATACTATATTACTGAATGAACAATGGGTAGCAGAAGAAATAAGGGATGAAATTTTAAAAGGCTTAGAGATAAATGAAAAGAGTGACACAACATATCAAAATCTCTTGAACACTGTAAAGGTGGTTCTTAGGGGAAAATTCAGTGCACTGATCTCATTCTTGAAAAGAACAGAAAATCAGTTTTTAGAGGGAATGCTTTCAGTTTCTCTCCATTTAGAATGATGTTGGCCTTGGGCTTAGCATAGATAGTCTTTACAATGTTGAGGTATGTTCCTACTATCCCTATTTTTCTAGTGTTTTGAGCATGAATGGGTGCTGTATTTTATCAAACACTTTTTCAGCATCTATTGAGATAATCATATGATTCTCATCTTTAAGTCTATTGATGTGATGAATTACATTTATTGATTTCCAGATGGTGAACCAACCTTGCATCCCAGGGATGAATCTCACTTGTGACCTTGGTGCACTATCTTTTTAATATGATTTTGTATGCAATTTGCCAGAATTTTGTTATGGATGTTTGCATCTGTGTTCATCAGGGATATTGGGCTGAAATTTTCTTTCCTTGATGAGTCTTTGTATGGTTTTGGTATCAGAGTGATACTAACTTCATAGAATGCATTTGAAAGGGTTCCCTCCTTTTCTATTTCATGGAATACTCTGAGGTGTATTGGTATTAGTACTTCTTTGAAGGTCTTTCAGAATTCAGCTGAGAATTCATCTTGTCTCAGGCTTTTCTTAGTTGGTAAGCTTTTGATAGCTTCATCTATTTCATTGTGTGAAATTTATCTGTGTATATCCTCCAGATTCAGTGGGGGAGGATCATATGTCTCTAGAAAATTGTCAATGTTTTGAGATTTTTGTATTTTGTTGCAGTATAGATTTTCAAAATAGCTTTTAATTACTTTTTGTATTTCACTGGTGTCTGTTGTAATATTTCCTTTATCATCACAAATTTTAGTAATTTGAGTTTTCTCTCTCCTTTTCGTTAGTGGGGCTAAGGGTTTATCAATTTTGTTTATATTTTCAAAGAACCATCTTTTTGTTTGTCAGTTTTTGAAGTGTTTCTTTTGTTTCAATTTCATTTATTTAAGCTCTGATACTAATTATTTCCTGTCTCCTACTACTTTTGGTGTTGATCTGTTCTTTATCTAGAGCTTTGAGATGGAATGTTAGGTCATTTATTTGTAGACATTCTTTTATTAAATGTGCTCCATGCAATAAATTTTCCTCTTTGTACTGCTTTCATTTTGTCCCAAAGATTTTGATTTGTTGTATCATTGTTCTCATTTACCTCTTAGAAATTTTTTATCTCCTTTCTGATATCCTCTGTTATCCATTCATCATTCAATAGCATATTATTTAGTCTCTAGGTCTTGAAGTAGTTTCTGTTTTTTATTTTATCATTGATTTCTAATTTCATTCCACTATTATCTGATAGAATACAAGAAAGGGATGGCCTCTTTCACCATTCTATTCAACATCATCCTTGAAACACTAGCCAGAGCAATTTGAGAGACCACAGAAATTAATAGGGGTATGAATAGGAAAAGAAGATCCTGAGCTATCACTATTTGCCAATGAGATGATAGTATATTTAGAGAACCCAAAAAAATACCACCAGAAAACATCTAGAACTAATAAATGAATTCAGCAAAGTAGCAGGATGAAATCAACATGCATAAATCTAATGCATTTCTATTCAGAAGTGATGTGTCCTCCAAAAGAGGAATTAGGAAAATACTCCATTCACAATAGCCTCAAAAAAAAAAAAAATTGGGAATCAATCTAACACAAGAGGTGAAAGACCTCTACAATGAAAACTACAGTACACTAAAGAAAGAAATTGAAGTAAAACTTGGAAGATGGAAAAATCTCCCATGTTCTTGGATAGGCAGAATTGATATTGTAAAAATGGCCATTCTATCAAAGGTGCTATACAGATTCAATACAATTCCAATTAAAATCCCAATGACATTCCTCACAGAAATAGAAAAAGCAATCATGAACTTCATCTGGAAGAATAAGAGACCTCGAATAGCCAAAACAATCCTGAGCAGGAAAAGTGATACAGGAGGTATCACAATACCAGACATAGAAATATACTACAGAGCAATAGTAACAAAAGCGGCATGGTATTGGCACCAAAATAGAGAGGCAGACCAATGGTACAGAATAGAAGACACAGAGATGAACCCACATAAATACAGTTACCTCATACTAGACAAAGGAACAAAAAACATACAATGGAGAAAAGATAGCCTCTGCAACAAATGGTGCTGGGAAAACTAGAAATCCATATGCAGTAAAATGAAATTAAACCCCTATCTCTCACCCTCACAAAACTCAACTCAAAATGGATCAAGGACCTATGAATTAGACCAGAGATCCTGGACAAAATGAAAGAAAAATAGGCCAAAATCTTCATCACTTTGGCTTAGGACCAGGTGTCCTTAACAAGACTCCCCATGTGCAAAAAATGAAAGTATCAATAAATGGGGTGGATTCAAACTAAAAAATCTTTTTCACAGCAAAGGAAACAACCAATAACGTGAAAAGAGAGACTACAAAGTGGGAGAAAATCTTTTCTACATGCACTCCAGATATAGCACTAATCTCCAAAATTTATAAAGAACTTACAAAATTTTACACCAAAAACACAAAGAACCCAATCAATAAATGGGCTAAGGAACTTGGCAGACACTTCACAGAAGATATAAAAGTGATCAACAAATATATGAAAAATGCTCAACATCTCTAGTAATTAGAGAAATGCAAATCAATAGCACCCTAACATATCATTTCACTTGCATTATAATGGCATTATCAAGAGTACAAGCAATAATAAATGTTGGCATACAGGTGGAGAAAGAGGAACACTCGAACGTTGCTGGTGGAGTTGCAAATTGGTGCAGCCACTATGGAAAGCAGTATGGAGATTCCTCAGAAAACTTGGAATGAACTCACCATTTGACTTAGTTATCTCACTTCTCAGTTGATACCCCCCAAAATTAAAATCAGCATACTATAGTAAAGCAGCCACATCAATGTTTACAGTAGCTCAATTCACAATAGCTACATTATGGAACCAACCTAGATACTGTTCAATAGATGAATGGATAAAGAAACTGTGATATATATACATAATGGAATATTATTCAGTCATAAAGAATAATATTATGGATTTTGCAGATAAATGAATGGAATTGGAGAATATCAAGCTAAGTGAAATATGCCAATACAAAAAAACCCAAAGGGTGAATGTTTTCTCTGATAATTGGATGACAATACATAACAGGGGTAAGAGAAGAATAGAGGAACTCTGGGCTGTGTAAAGGCAAATTAGGGGAGGGAAGAAGGTAGGGGAAGGAAAGGTAGTGGAATGAGATAGACATTATTACCCTATGGACATGTATGATTAAATGAATGGTGTGAATCTACATCATGTACAACCATAGAAAGGAAAAGTTTTAACCCATTTGTTTACAATCAATCAAAATGCAGTTTGTAAAAAATAAAAATAAATTAAATTTTATAAAAAGAATAAAAAACTAACAAATAAATAACCTAACATTATATCTCTAGGCCCTGGAAATAGAAGAACAAAAAAAAAAATACAAGAAGCAGCACAAGATGGGAAATAATTAAAATTAGAGCCAAAATCAATGGAATTGAAAGAATAAATTTGAAAAAAAACCAATGATCAAAAACTTGGCTCTTTGAAAAAAAAAAAAGCAATAAAATCGATAAAACCCTAGCCACACTAACCAGAGAACAAAGGAAATAACTCAACTTTCTAAAATTCATGATAAAAAAGAAAATATCAGCATGGACAACAGTGAAATTCAAAGGATGATCAGAAACTATTTTGAAAACTTATACCCCAATCAAATAGAAAATCTTGAAATTGACAAATTTCTAGAGAAAGATTACCTACCCAAATTGAGCCAGGAAGACATAGAAAATTTTAACACATGAATTTCAAGCAATGAAATTTAAAATACTATCAAAAGCCTACCAACAAAGAAAGCCCAGGACCTGATGGAATCTCAGCCAAGTATAACTAAACCTTCAAGGAAGAACTAACATCCATCCTCCTCAAACTATTGTAAGAAAAAAATAGGAGGGAACACTACCAAACACATTCTATGAACCTAGTATCACCCTGACTCCAAAACCAGACAAAGACACAAAAGGAAAGGAAACTTCAGGCCAATAACCCTGTTGAACATAAGTGCAAATGTTCTTAACAAAATACTGGTGAATCTCATACCAAAACACACTAAAAACGATAGAGCACCATGATTACCTGGGTTTCATCCCAGGGATGAAAAGTCGGTTCAACATACAGAATCAATAGATGTAATTCACCACATCAACACACATAAAGATAAGAATCACGTGCTTATCTCAATAGGTGCAGAAAAAGCATTTGAAAAAATAAAGGTTCAAAATACAAGAAAAATGAGGGATAGTAGGTACATATCTGAACATTGTAAAAGCTATTTATGCTAAACCCAAGGCCAACATCATTCTAAATGGAGAAAAACTAAAAGCATTCCTCCTAAAAACCAGAACAAGGCAGGGATCCCCTCTTTTACCACTTCTGTTCAAAACAGTCCACATTACTCTAGCCAGAGTTATTAGGCAAAGAGAGAAAGAAAGAAATCCATAAAGGAAAAGAACAGCTAAAACTACCTCCAATTGAATGCGACACAATTCTACACTTAGAAGACCCAAAAAAGTGGGGTTGGGGATATAGTTCAGCTGATAGAGTACCTGTCTCACATGCACAAGGCCCTGGGTTCAATCCCCAGCACCACAAGGAGAAAGAAAAAAAAAAAAAAACTGCAACAGAAAAATTCCAGAACACCTGAACAAATTCATTAACCTAGCAGCATACAAAATTAATACCCATGATTCAATTTCATAAAAGTAAACTAAAACAATTTATGGGAAATAAGGCAACACAGATAAAGGTAATCAAAAGAATATCATGTATAAAAGAAGATGAAAATCAGACAATACATGTGAGAGAATAAATCTCACCAGAGTAGGTAAGCAAGTGTGAATTATGAGTGAATCCAAACTGAAAATAAAGAAAAATGACACAAGGAAATATATACCTCTCTACCATTCATCCTGAATGTAAATGGGTTTGATTTTTCAATTAAAAGACATTAAGTAGAATACTGAAAAAATATGAAATGTGAAAAAAATCAAGATCCAGCAGTATCTTGACTGCAGGAAACACACCTCACATGCAAAGAGACTCACAGAATGAAAGGATGGAAAATGGTATTCCCATTTCCTATAAATGAAGTCAAAGCAAGGAGCAGTAGCTCTTCTCATATTTGCCAAAGCAGACTTCAAGCCACAGTTAACCAGAGATGACAAAGAAGATAATTACCTATTGGTAAAAGGAATAATCCAACAGGAGTATTTAATGACTGCAAAGGTTTATGCCCTGAATATCAGTGCCCCCAATTTTGTGAGACAAAAACTACTCAAATAAAGTAACAGATGGGCCCCAGTAAAATCAGTGTGTGTGACTTCAATATACCACTCTCACCAATACTATGTCATCCATACAAAAAGTCAACAGTTACTAGAGAGTTCAACTGCATTTTTGATCAAGAGGACTATACAGATGTCTATGGAATATTTTCCTGGACAACAGGAGAATATTCTTTCTTTTCACAGAAATTTCTCTAAAGCAGACTCTAATTAGGCCATAAAAGCTATTCTTAGCAAATACACAAAGCAATCAAATTAATCCCTTGCATGTTATCAGATCATAATAAAAATACCATTTCAAACCCATACCAAGAAAATGACAGAAATTTTGAGAATGAGCAATACACTTTTGCATGAAGAATGCTTCATCAAAGAAATTGGGGTAAGTACTAAAAGTCTTTTAGAATCAACTGAAAAAGAGAAACACATCCCAGAAGCTAAGCAGGGCAAAGATGGAAATTTTTAAATACAGAAACATACCATAAAAAATCAGAGGAATCTCAACTAACTCACCTATAGATGAATCCTGAGGTCTCAGGGAAACAAGAATAATGTAATTCCAAGTCCAGTGCAATGAAAGAAATGATAAGTATTAGTGCCAAAATTAATGAAATGGAAATGAATGAACAATAAAAAGGATAAATGAAACAAAGAATCAGTTCTTTGAAATGATAAACAAGATTGGTAAACCCTGAAGCAAACTAACCAAAGTACAGAAAGAGAAGATATAAATGAATAAAGTTACAGACAGAAAAGTGGATTTTAGACACTTCTGAAATCCAGAGGACCATTAGGGACTATTTTGAAAAGTGAAATGCCAATAAATGGGAAATCCATAGACTTGTTAGGATGACTTACATTGCATAAACTAGAAAATGTAGAAGAAATGGATAAATTTCTAGACAAATATGACCTACAAAACTTGAATCAATAGGATACAGGAAATCTAAATAGACTCACAGCATGCTATTATACTGAAGCAGAAATGAAATGCCTTCCAAAAACAAAAGCTCAGGACCAGACAGATCCATGACTAAATTTTGCCAGACCATCAAAGATTAACACTGATGCTCCTCATACAATTACATGGGATAGAAAAGGTAGGATCCTGACAACCTCATTGTATAAGGGCAATATCACTCTAACAGGAAAACTGCATAAGAACAAAACAAGGGAAGAAAAGTATTTAATATTATACTTGAGGAAGTTATTTTGAAAAACCCTCATGAAATACTTGAAAACAATTTCAACGACACATTAAAATGATCACACAACCTCATGAAGTTGACTTAATTCCAAAAATGCAAGCATGGTTCAACAAATGCAAATCAATACATATAGTACACCACACAGAGAATCAAAGACAAAAATCTCATGATCATCACAATAGATGTAGAAAAAGTCTTTGACAAACTTCAGTAGCCCTTCATAAGAAAAGTCTTAAGAAACTAGGGGCAGCAGGAACTTGTTATAGTATTACAAAGGCTATGTATGCCAAACCCAAAGCCAATGGCACATTGAACAGTGAAAAATCTACAGCATTTCCTCTAAAATCAGAAACAAGTAAAAGATGTGCATGCTCACCACTCCTATAGAAAATAGCACCTGAAATTCTAGTTACAGCAATTAGAAAAGGGAAGAAAATAAAAAGAAAGGAGTAAAGATGTGCATGCTCACTACTCCTATACAAAATAGCACCTGAAATTTTAGTCTTAGCAATTAGAAAAGGGAAGGAAATAAAAAGTAACAAATCAAATTATCCCTATATACAAATCATCTGATCCTCTTTTAGAAGGTCCTAAAAGCTCAACCAGAAGAACGTAAGATGTGATTAAAAAATTTGGCAAAGTAGCTGAAAATGAAATCAACATCAAAATATAAATAATATTTCTATACAACAAAAACAATCTCACTGAGGTATGGGGTTTGGGTTCAGTGATAGAAAATACTTACCTGGCACATGTGAGGCATGGGTTTCTATTCTCAATACCAGATAAAAATAAATTAATTAAATAAAGGCATTGTGTCCATCTACAACTAAATAAATCCTAGTGAGAATGTAATCAGGATAACAACACTACTCACAAGAGATGCAAAAAAAATATATATATATATATAGAAATAATTCAAACCAAGGAGGTGAAAAAACTATTCAAGGAAAATTGCAGAATGATGAAAACAAAATTGATGAAAAACACAAGGTAGAGAGACATCTTATATTCAAAAACAAAGGCACCCTGAATATGGGGAAGATATTCAAATACAGAAAGTGGTTCACAGATTTTTTAGGCTGTCCCTATCAAACCTCCTAAGTTACTATTCATGAACTGGAAAAATTATTCTGAAATTCATATGGATGAAAAACAGACCAACAATAGACAAAGGAAACCTGAGATATAAGAGCAATGCAGGAGGCATTACAATACCCAATTTCAAACCACAACACAGAGGAACAGTCGGGAAAAGAGCATGATGCTGGCATTAAAACAGAAATACAAACCAGAATTGACTGAACACACAGAGACAAACACACATGGTTGGAGTTGTCTGATTCGTGGAAACAAGGCCAAAAACATTAGTACAGGAAAAGACAGTTTTGTTTTGTTTTGTTTTCTAAAAGTGCTGGCAGCCAAGGAAAGAATAAAGAACAGGAAGAAAGTTCACAAAAGAGGAGAAAATCTTTGTGCACTAATCCTCTCAGAGGGCATTAATAACAAGAATATATAAAGAACCCTAAACACTTAACATCATAAATACAATTAACCCAATTGATAAGAACTTAACAGACATTTCTAAAAGGAAGAAACACAAATGATTCATTATATATGAAAAATGTTCAAAATATCTAGCAATGAAGAAAATGCAAGTCAAAACTCCACAAAGATGTCCTCCCTCTAATTTGGAATGACAACCATCAAGCATATAAATGATATTAAATGCTGGTGAGGATGTGGGGATAAAAGTTACCCCCAGACAAGGAATGAAATTATCATAGGATTCAGCTATTCCACTCTTTGGTGTATACACAAAATTTGTAAAATCACCAGAACATTTGGAATACAAGTCCATCAAGGTCAATAGGAGCACAACTCATATTAGCCAAGACGTGATGAATGGAATATAAAATTCATTATATATATATATGACATTATATATATATAATTAATTATATATATATACATATATGACATTATATATATATATATGACATGGTATTACTTTGTATTAAAGAATGAAATTATGCTATTTCATAATACATGGTTAGAACAGGAGAATGTCAGGATAAATGAAATAAGTCAAATAAAAAAATTGAGTGTTGAAATGATTTTGCTCAGAGACAGGAGATAAAGCAAACTAAGAGGGACAAAGGTGGGGTGGATATCACAAAGTGAAAGGGAAGATTAGTAGAGTGGAAAAACAATGAAATATGAGACAAAGTTATGAGGACTGAGGAGTATTATATAAGGCAAGGGCACATAGAAGGAATCTGATGAAATTAAACTTCATGCATGAAAAGGGCCTGGAACAACATATACCAAGCCCTGAAAGAAAACGGATGCCAACCAAGAATCTTATACCCAACAAAACTTACCTTCTAATTTGACGATGAAATAAGATCCTTCCATGATAAACAAAAGCTAAAGGAATTTACAAAAAGAAAGGCAGCATTACAGAACATTCTCAGCAAAATATTCCATGAGGAAGAGATGAAAAACAACGATGCAAATCAGCAACAGGAGGCGCTAGCCTAAAGGAATAGCCAAATAAAGGAGAAACCAAATCATGTCAAAAACAAATATGAGTCAATTGACTGGGAATACAAATCATATCACAATAATAACCCTGAATGTTAATGGCCTGAATTCATCAATCAAAAGACACAGACTGGCAGATTGGATTAAAAAGAAAAATCCAACAATATGCTGCCTGCAAGAGACTCATCTCATAGAAAGAGACACACATAGACTAAAGGTTAAAGGATGGGGAAAAACATACCATGTACACGGACACAGCAAAAAAGCTGGAGTATCCATCCTCATTTCAGAAAATGTGGACTTCAAGCCAAAACTAGTCAGAAGGGATAAAGAAGGACATTACATGCTGCTTAAGGGAAGCATAAATCAGGAAGACATAACAATCATAAATATCTATGCCCCGAACATTGGCTCATCCACGTACGTCAAACAAATCCTTCTCAATTCCAGAAATCAAATAGACCACAACACAATCATACTAGGTGATTTTAACACACCTCTCTCACCACTGGATAGATCGTCCAAACAAAAAATGAATAAAGAAACTATAGATCTCAACAACACAATCAACAATTTAGACTTAACAGACATATATAGAATATACCATCCAACAAAGAACGAATACACTTTCTTCTCAGCAGCACATGGATCCTTCTCTAAAATAGACCGTATTTTATGCCACAAAGCTACTGTTAGCAAATACAAGAAGATAGAGATACTACCTTGTACTCTATCAGATCATAATGGATTGAAATTAGAAATAAATGACAGAATCAAAAACAGAAACTTCTCCAATACCTGGAGACTAAATAATACACTATTATATGATGAATGGATAACAGAAGACATCAGGAGGGAAATAAAAAAATTCTTAGAAGTAAACGAGAACAAAGACACATCATATCAAAATCTCTGGGACACTATGAAAGCAGTACTTAGAGGAAGATTTATTTCATGGGGTGCATTCAAAAAAAGAAGTAGAAATCAACAAATAAATGACTTAACACTACAGCTCAAAGCGCTAGAAAAAGAGCAGACCAATAACAAAAGTAGTAGAAGACAGGAAATAGTTAAAATCAGAGCCGAAATCAACGAAATCGAAACAAAAGAAACAATTGGAAAAATTAACAAAATAAATAGTTGGTTCTTTGAAAAAATAAATAAAATTGATAAACCCTTAGCCACACTAACAAAGAGAAAGAGGGAGAAAACTCAAATTACTAAAATTCGGAATGAACAAGGAAACATCACAACAGACACGAGTGAAATACAAAACATAATTAGAAGCTATTTCGAAAATCTATACTCCAACAAAACAGAAAACCTCGAAGACATCAACAAATTTCTAGAGACATATGAACTACCTAAACTGAACGAGGAGGACATACACAACTTAAATAAACCAATTTCAAGCAATGAAATAGAAGAGGTCATCAAAAGCCTACCAACAAAGAAAAGTCCAGGACCAGATGGGTTCTCAGCCGAGTTCTACAAAACCTTTAAAGAAGAGCTCATTCCAATACTCCTCAAACTATTCCATGAAATAGAAGAGGAGGGAACCCTCCCAAACTCGTTCTATGAAGCCAATATCACCCTGATACCTAAACCAGACAGAGACACATCGAGGAAAGAAAATTTCAGACCAATATCCTTAATGAACATCGACGCAAAAATTCTCAACAAAATTTTAGCAAATCGCATACAAATATATATTAAAAAGATAGTGCACCACGATCAAGTGGGTTTTATCCCAGGGATGCAAGGTTGGTTCAACATTCGGAAATCAATAAATGTCATTCACCATATCAACAGACTTAAAGTTAAGAATCACATGATTATTTCAATAGATGCAGAAAAAGCATTCGATAAAATACAGCATCCCTTCATGCTCAAAACACTAGAAAAAATTGGGGTAGTGGGAACATTCCTAAACATTATAAAGGCAATCTACGCTAAGCCCATGGCTAATATCATTCTAAATGGTGAAAAACTGAAAGCGTTCCCCCTAAAAACTGGAACAAGGCAGCGATGCCCTCTTTCACCGCTTCTATTCAACATCATCCTTGAGACTCCAGCCAGAGCAATCAGACAAACCAAAGAAATTAAAGGGATATGAATAGGAAAAGAAGAACTGAAACTATCCCTGTTCGCTGATGACATGATTATATATTTAGAGGAACCTGGAAATTCCACCAGAAAACTTTTAGAACTCCTAAGTGAATTCAGTAAAGTAGCAGGTTACAAGATCAATGTTCATAAATCCAATGCATTTTTATACATAAGTGATGAATCTTCAGAAAGAGAAATTAGGAAAACTACCCCATTCACAATAGCATCGAAAAAAATAAATACTTGGGAATCAATCTCACAAAAGAGGTGAAAGACCTCTCCAATGAGAACTACAGAACACTAAAGAAAGAAATTAAAAAAAACCTTAGAAGATGGAAAGATCTCCCATGTTCCTGGATAGGCAGAATTAATATTGTCAAAATGGCTATACTACCTAAAGTGCTATACAGATTCAATGCAATTCCAATTAAAATCCCAAAGATGTACCTTGCAGAAATAGAGCAAGCAATTATGAAATTCATCTGGAAGAATAAAAAACCTAGAATAGCTAAAGCAATCCTCAGTAGCAAGAGCGAAGCAGGGGGTATTGCAATACCAGATCTTCAACTCTACTACAAAGCAATAGTAACAAAAACGGCATGGTATTGGTACCAAAATAGACAGGTAGATCAATGGTACAGAATAGAGGACATGGACACAAACCCAAATAAATACAATTTTCTCATACTAGACAAAGGTTCCAAAAATATGCAATGGAGAAAAGATAGCCTCTTCAACAAATGGTGCTGGGAAAACTGGAAAACCATATGCAATAGAATGAAATTAAACCCCTATCTCTCACCCTACACAAAACTCAACTCAAAATGGATCAAGGACCTCGGAATCAGACCAGAGACCCTGCATCTTATAGAAGAAAAAGTAGGTCCAAATCTTCAACTTGTTGGCTTAGGATCAGACTTCCTTAACAGGACTCCCATAGCACAAGAAATAAAAGCAAGAATCAACAACTGGGATAGATTCAAACTAAAAAGCTTTCTCTCAGCAAAGGAAACTATCAGAAATGTGAAGAGAGAGCCTACAGAGTGGGAGAATATCTTTGCCAACCATACCTCAGATAGAGCGCTAATTTCCAGAATATATAAAGAACTCAAAAAACTCTACACGAAGAATACAAAGAACCCAATCAACAAATGGGCTAAGGATATGAATAGACACTTCACAGAAGAAGATGTACAAGCAATCAACAAACATATGAAAAAATGTTCAACATCTCTAGTAATAAGAGAAATGCAAATCAAAACTACCCTAAGATTTCATCTCACCCCAATTAGAATGGCGATTATCAAGAATACAAGCAACAATAGGTGTTGGTGAGGATGTGGTGAAAAAGGAACACTCATACATTGCTGGTGGGGTTGCAAATTAGTGCAGCCACTCTGGAAAGCAGTGTGGAGATTCCTCAGAAAGCTTGGAATGGAAACACCATTTGACCCAGCTATCCCACTCCTTGGTCTATACCCAAAGGACTTAAAATCAGCATACTACAGAGATACAGCCACATCAATGTTCACTGCTGCTCAATTCACCATAGCCAGATTGTGGAACCAACCTAGATGCCCTTCAGTTGATGAATGGATAAAGAAACTGTGGCATATTTATACAATGGAATATTACTCCTCAATGAAGAATGATAAAATTATGGCATTTGTAGGCAAATGGACAAAATTGGAGAATATCATGCTAAGTGAGATAAGCCAATCTCAAAAAACTAAAGGACGAATGATCTCGCTGATAAGCGGATGAGGACATATAATGGAGGTTGGGAGGGGTTAGCATTAGGTTTAGGGTTAGGTTTAGAGTTAGGCTAAGGAGAGCGGTAAGAATGAAGGAAAGAAGGACTGTATAGAGGGAAAAGAGGGGTGGGAGGGGTGGAGGGGAAGGGAAAAAAAAATAAACATCATTACCCTATGTAAACGTAAAAAAATAAATAAATTAAAAAAAAAAGAAAATACATAATGGAGAATTCCACCTTTATATATATATATATATATATTATATATTAATTAAAAATAAATTAATATATATTAATTAAAAATAAATATATATTTATATATATTAATTAAAATATATATTAACTAAAAATAAATGAGTGGAAGGTTGACTACTAGAGTAGAAGATGATGAGGGGTAAGGGAAAGAAGATGATGAAGGGAAAGGGAGGAATTAGGATCTGAAATAGTGTTAAAAAAATTCATGTTTCCTAATATCAATATGAACCCAACTATTATATACACATTTAATGCAATACAAAAGCCAAAAAATGGCATTGGGCAAACTGGATATTCATTTGTAGAAGAACAAAATGAGATCTCTAATTCACACCTGTAGAAGACGACACAAAATGTATAGGGACATAAGAACAGAATTAAGGCAACTGCTGGCAGGAAATCTAGAGGAAACACCTCAGCGTATAGGCACAGTACACTTTATGAAGAGGAATAATACAGCTAAGGAAATAATAGCAAGAGGGAGAGTAACTGATGTATAACAAAATATTCTGCAGAGCCCAAAACCCAAGTAACAGAGTGTATAGCATGAAAGAAGAACCAAGCCACTTACTCCTTTACAGATGATTACTAGATTAAATATACAAAAAACTAAAAAAAAAAATTCAGCACTGGAATGACAAATAACCCTTTTAACCAATGGCAAATGAACAAAGAGTTAACTAAAGAAGTTATAACCAGTCGACTATTATGTGAAAAAAGATTCAATGTCTTTTGCCAAAGGGACATGCAAGCGAAAATTATGTTGAGATTCCATCTTAACCCAATTCTGCAAGTAATACTCAAGAATACACAAAGTAAACACTGATGAGGATCTGTGTAATAGGAATCTATCAGTACTCTTCATGAGGATGCATATTATTACTTCCACTACAGGAAGCAGAATGGAGGTTTCTCTTCAAATTAAAAATAAAATTTCCCATGGCCCGGTTATACCTTAATAGTGGAATTAAGGATAGCAGAAGTGTGGACTCAATTCCCCTGAAAGACTCAACATTCATTATAAGTAAGAAGTGGAAGGAAATGTAATTCTCACTTCTTTTATATTTGAAGAGTTTATATATAATTCAGAGGTGGATAGATCTGTGAGGGGAATTCTGGAATCATTGAAATTTATCCCAGCTCTGACATTTAAGTTGACACATAAAGGAAGGGAAGGAGCCAGATTCATAAATGTGTAAGAGGAGAACCTTCTGCACAGAGTGAAAATTTGTCTTCCCTCATTCACCTCACATTGTGTAGTGACTGGGAAGCAGGGTGTGAGATAACATCACCAAAGTCATTTTATGATTATATAGTAAAGAAACACATAGAAATATATGCCTACACATTTTAGATACTTAATAAAAAATTTCTTTACTTCCCTTCTCATTGATACTTGGAATACATATTGTATCCTAGCACTAAGGAATTATTGACTGAAAATAATTAAGAGGGTCAAAGTTTCATACCAGTGCAACATTTGTTGGGTTCTCATTACATTCTTGGTCTTCAATCTCTTATTCAATCTACATATTTACATTTGCTCTTTATAAAGAATACTTCCCATTTTCCTCCCATCTCACCTTCAGGTTCAAATAACTACTCATTTAATTTTCACTCTAATTCGTTCCTTCCACAGTAAGGATACCCAAAATTTATTTACTCCCACCAACTTATACAAATCTCCATCCTCTACATATGTCTCTCTTGGTGCTGCACTTATTTTCTATTGTGATCTAGTAGGGGCCGCATATTTCTTTTTAGGATCATTGCCATCATTATGAGGCCATGGGAAGCAATAAATTTAAAAAGGAGATGGAAACAAGTATTAAAAGACACCTTACCTTTGAGACAGGTGATGAAAAGGGAGCGTCATACAAACTCTTTTCACTGACATGGCTTACACTAGCAATTGAAACCATATGCTCTCTTTCACTCTCAGTTATATTCTTGTCAAGCAAAGCTTGATGTTTTGGGTTCCCAGGGTCGCATTGTACTTTTATGGTAATAAAACAAACTAAAAAAAAAAAAAAAAGAATGGATGAAATTCTCTATTATTTCAAGGTAATAAACAGCACAATTCGGGAGTCTTCAAAGAGATTACCATCATTCCTGGATTGCTGCAATTTTTCACACACTTCTCCTTTTCCTTCACAGACATACTAGGAGAGACAAAAAAAAAAAAATGAAAAGTGTAATGAGCAAGCATGAAATAACACTTTCTCCTCAGTAGCACCCAGATCATTTTCTCAAAAAGACCACATCTTAGTCTACAATGCAATACTTAGTACATACAAAAAATTAGAAATAATACCTTGCACTGCATCAGATTATAATGGAATGGTTTAGAAATCAACAACATAACAAAACAGAAACTACACTAACAATTCCAGATTAAATAATACACTACTAAATGGCCAATGGATAGCAGAATATCAGGGATGAAAGTTTAAAATGATTAAATGTAAATGAGGATAGGGGCAATACATATCCAAATCTCTGAAGCTCTCTGAAGGTGGTTCTAAGAGGAAAATTCATAGCACTCACCAGATTCATTAAAAGAATAGAAAGTCAACTAATAACCTAACATTACATCTCAAGGCCCTGGAATGAGAAGAAGAAATCAACACTAAAAGTTGAACAAGACTGGAAATCATTACAATCAGAGCCAACATCAATGAAACTGAAACAAAGTTTCAAAACAATTGATAAAAAATTGGTTATTAAAACAAACATGTACTTGATAAAACTTCAACCTAGATGAACCAAGAATGAAGGAAAAAAATCAAATTCCTACAATTTGTGAAGGAAAAGGAAATATCACTACAGAATAAAAGGAAATTCAGATGATAATCAGAAATATTTTTGAAAACTTATACTCCAATAAAATAGAAATCATGAAGACACTGACAATTTTCTAGAGAAAGATTACCTAGCTATTCTGAGCCTTTCAGTCACAGAACATTTTAACACATCAATATCAAGCAATAAAATTGAACATACTTTCAAAAATCTGCCAACAAAGAAAAACCCTCGACCCAATGGAATCTCACCCAAGCACAACTAGACATTCAAAGAGGAACTAACATCAATCCTCCTCAAACAATTATATGAAAAATAAAAGGAGGGTAATCATCCAAAGTCATCCTGTGAACCTAGTATCACCATGATTTGAAAAACAAAGACACATCAAGGAAAGAAAACTTCAGGTCAATAATCCTGAAACATGAATGCAAAAATTCTGAATAAACTACTGGGAAATTGATACCAAAACTTATTAAAATGATAGCACAACACGATCAAGTGGGTTTTTTCACAGGGATGCAAGGTTGGTACAACATACAAACATTGATAGATGTAATTCACCACATCAATACACATAAAGACAAGAATCACATAATTATCTTATTAGATGCAGCAAAAGCATTTGAAAAGATAAAGATTCAAAACATAAGAAAACACAGAGATAGAAGGAATATATCTGAACATTGTAAAAGCTATTCATACTAAATCTAAGTCCAACATCATTCTTTTTGTTGTTGTTTTTCTCATTAGTTGTACATGACAGTAGAATGCATTTATACATTTTGATAGATCATACATAAATGGAGGGTAAGTTATCATTTTTCTAATTTTACACATTGTAAGGTCACATAGGTCATGCAATCATATACGTACATGAGGTAAATAATGCCTGTTTCACTCTATTATGCTTCCTAAACCCATACCTCTTCCTCTTCCTTCACTCCCCTTTATCTAATGTAAAGTAATTCTATTCTTTCCTCTCCACCCTGCTAATGTGAATTAACATTTGCATATCAGGGAAAACTTTAGGCCTTTGGCTTTTTGCTTTTAGCTTATTACATACAGAATGATATAATTCATCTCCATACATTTCCATCAAAGACCAAAATCCTGTTCTTCTTTAAAGTTGAGTAATACTCCATTACACACACACTTGTGTGTTTGTGTGTATGTATGTAGTGTGTGTGTTTGTGTGTGTGTTATATAAAACACATTTTCTCTATACATTCATCTATTGAAGGGCACCTAGGTTCCTTCCGTAATTTAGCTATTGTGAGTTGAGGTGCTATAAACATTGATGTGGCTGTGTCACTCAAGTATGCTGATTTTAAGCACTTTGGGTATAAGCCCAGGAGTGGGATAACTGGGTCAAATGCTGGTTCCATTCCAAAGTTTCTGAGGAATCTTCATGGTGCTTTCCATAATGTTGCACCAATTTGCTCTTCCACCAGCAGTACATGAGTTCCCTATATCCTCATCCATATTTACTGTTGCTTATTTCTTGATAATTGTCATTTGAAAGTAAAGCAGGAGGCACCACAATAACAGAATTCAAACTATAGTGCAGACCTATAGTGAAAAGGAAAAAAAAAAAACAAAAACTAAATGGTATGGGCACCAAACAGGCCCATAGACCAGTGGTACAGAATAGAAGACACAGAGACAAACCCACATAAATAAAATTATCCCATACTAGACAAAGGTGCCAAAAACATTCATTGGAGGAAAGATAGCCTCTTCAACAAATGGTTTTTCCCAACAAATGGGAAAAAATTGAAAGCCATGTGTAACAAAATGAAATTAAACCTTTTACCTCTCACCCTTCATGAAACTCAACTCAAAGTCGATCAAAATCTTAGACACTAGAACAGAGACCCTGCGACTACTAGAAGAAAAAGTAGGCCCAATCTTCAACATGTTGGCCTAGGATCTGACTTCCTTCACAAGACCCCCAAAGGTGTAAGAAGTTAAATCAAGAATCAATAAACAGGACATGTTCAAACTATAAAGATTCTTACCAGCATAAGAAACAATCAATAATGTGAAGAGAGAGACTACAGATGGAGAGAAAATCTTTACTACATACACCTCAGATGAAGCCTGAATCTCTAGGACATATACACAACACAAAAAAATAAATATCAACACCATTCCAAATGTAGATAAAATGAAAGCATGCCTTCTTAAAACCAGAACAAGATAGGGATGCCATTTAACCAATTCTGTTCAACTGAGTCCATGTCACTAGCCAGAGTTATTAGGCAAAAGAGAGTAAGTAAAGGGATACATACAGGAAAGAAGAGCTAAAACTAGGTCTGCTGGATGAGGACTTGAAAGATCCAAAAGCAATACACCAGAGAAAATTCTAGAACTCCTGAACAAATTTAGCAGTGTAGAGGCATACAAAATTAAAACCCATAAATCAATTTTATAAGAGTAAACTGAAACAATTCATGGACAATAAGGCAGAACACCAGAAGGTTCTCAAAACAATTCTACATAAAAAGATGAAGATGAAAATAAGACACGCATGTGAAAAGTAAATATCAATAAAGTAGACAAGCAAATGTCAATAAGTAGTGACTCTAAATTTAAAAATAAAGCAAAAGGACATGAGGAAATACATCCCTGTCTACCCTTCACACTGAATGTAATGGGCTTGATTCAATTAAAGGCATTAAGTGAAATAGTGAGTGAAAAAAATCAAGAGCCAACTGTATTTTGTCTGCAGGAAATACACATCACAGGCAAAGAGACTCACAGAATGAAAGGATGGAAAATGGTATTTCCTTTTCATATAAATGCAAGCCAAAAGCAAGGAGAGGTAGGTATTCTCATGTTTATCATATAGACTCTCAATTCTCATGTAGACTTCAAGTCACAATTAGCGAGAGATGACAAAGAATATCACTATCGGTAAAAGGAATAGGCCAAAAACAATGTTTAATCACTGTCAAGATTTATACCTTGAACATCAATGCCCCAAATTTCATTAAACAAAAACTACTGAAAGTAAAGTGAGAGATAGGCCATGTAACATAAGTATGAGTGACTTCAATATACTGCTCTCAACAATAACTATGACATCCAGACGAAAATTCAACAGTCACTATGGAGTTCAACTGTACGTTTGATCAAAAGGACTGTACAGATGTCTATGCAATACTTCCTCAGAGAACAGTAGAATAATCATTATTTTCAGAGAATCTTCCCTAAAGCAGACTCGAATTAGGTCGTAAAAGCTATTCTTAGCAAATAAACAAAAGCAATTAAAGTAATTCCTTGCATATTATCAGATCACAATAAAGAACATTTCAAACTCACACCAAGAATAGGACAGAAACACTACAATCACTTAGACAGTGAGAAATGCACTTTTGCATGAAAATGTGTCAGCAAAGAAATTCGGGGAAGCATTAAAAGTCCCTTCAAATCAATTGAAAAGAGAAACAAATCCCAGAATCTATGGGATACAACGTAAGCAGCACTAAGAAGGAAATTTATAAATATGGTTACCTTACTTATTAATCAGAGGAAACTCAAATAAATCACCTGTAGGTGAATTTCAAGGACTCAGGGAAACAAGAACAATCCAATGCCAAACCCAGCAGAAAGAAAGGATAAATAGTAGTGCCAAATTTATGAACTAGAAAAACAATGACTAACACCAATGATAAATGAAACAAGGAACTGGGTCTTTGAAAAGATAAACAAGATTAAGAATCCTTGAACCAAACTAAACAAGGAAAAGAGAGAAAAGATACAATTGAATAAAGTTACAGACAAATAAAAAAGTGGATCTTATAATAGACACCATTCTGAAATCCAGCAGATCACCAGGGACTATTTTGAAAAGATAAATGCCAATAAATGGGAAATCCAGAGGCCTATTCAGATAAATCACATCATAAAAACTAGCAAATGGAAGGAAAATTGAAAATTTTCTAGACAGATATGATCTACAAAAACTGAATCAGGAGGAAAGAGGAAATTTAAAGAGAGCAAAAGCATACCATTGAACTGAAAGAGGAATGAAAAGTTTCCTACAAACAACAGCCCAGGAACACACACATTCATGGCTGCATTTTGCCAGACATTCAAAAGAGAACTAATACTGATGCTCCTCAAAAAATTAGATGGCGATTAGAAAACAGGGAGAAAACTGACAAAAATGGCATTATGTGAAGGCAATATCCCCCATATTGGAAAACTGCCAAAGAAAAAACAAGGAAAGAAACTTATTTAATAATATTCTTAAGAAGATATTTTCCCACTGGTGGAAGCCCAGGTCTCACCAGTACCGGGCGTTGCGCCAGTCCTGGCCAAGCACCAGCCTCAGGCTGAGCTCCCTGGAGTGCCCCGGAGACAACTGCAGAGGCGATTTCATGTATCACAAATGCGAGTCACAGATACAAACACTCATCTGATATAAAGCACACCGAGGAACAAGACCTGAGACTCCAGGTAGTGCTGCATAGACAGTGCCAGGAACAGCCCCAGGAGAGAGGGAAGATCTGTGACTTCGAGAGGAAAACCGTAAGGCTGAACCTTGAAAAGATGCAGCCAGCACGGAGAAGGCGCTCCTTCCCCCATGGCCCTCCAGAGACTTCCAGGCCCTGGTGCCTGGACAGGAAGGTCTTTGCAGAGGTGCCAAGTGGGGGATTTGCAGTGGGGAGGTCATACTGGGCTTTCTAGTGGGCACCTTGTGGTCACAGGGTCATGATGGCCAAATCGGGAGGGCCAGAGTCTCAAGGTGACTTGATGAGAAGCAGAGGTACCAGAAGCTGCTGCTGCTGGCTGTGAGGATGAAGGATGGAGCTGTGGGCCAGGCATGCAGATGGCCTCCAGTGTGAGGAGCGGTGAGGGACTCCTTCCTCCCTCAGCCTCCAAGGAGGGCGTGGGCATACCTGCGTGTGGCACTGTCTGAAGGCCAAGCCTGTGGCAAGGCCAAGCCTGTGGCAAGGCCACAGCAGTGGGGCAAGCCAACCCCAAGGCACACTCAGCCTTTGCTCTTCCAAGTGGACACCATGTGGACACCCAACCCACGCACTTCCCTGGCCTCCCCTGTTGCCTCTGCTGTTGAAGGCCTCTGTGCCCTTTGAACCTGGGCTGGATGGTCTGCTTCCAGCCGTGCCCACTCAGTCTCCACAACCCAGATGTGTCCATACTGTTGCTTCTCTCTCCCAGGCCAAAGAGCTCAACCTAGACAGTGTCCCATGACGTCCATTACGTATGTGTCCATGTCACCATTTTTACACGTGTCCATGCTGGTGTCTGTTGTCTGAATTACTCCCTAGAGCCTTGCATATGGAAGATGAAGCTGGGTTTTTTGGTGCTGGGGATCAAACCCAGGGCCCAGCATATGCTGGCAAACACTACACCTTGAACTCCCCAAACCTTTTTATTTTATTTTGAGACAGGTCCTCACCAAGTTGCCCAGGCTAGCCTGGGACTTGCCATCCTCATGCCTAGGCCTCCTGAGTTGTTGGGATCACAGACATAGCCACCACTGGTGGCTCATAGCTTTTAAACAAATCAAATAACTAGTGAAGTGTAAGCATCAATCTACCTACTATAAAATTATCCAGGAAGGTCAGGGCGAGGGATACTAGGTCAATGTCAGTTAAAAATCCCTGAAAGAGATTAGGGTTCAGAGGATACACTCAGGAATTTCTTCCAGAAGAGCCTCCCTCCCAGCACCTGTTCTCCATCCCCGGCCCAATGGTCATCTGTGACCCTGCCTCTCTGGGTCCTTGTGTTGGGCCTTTCCCTTGGGTCTCCTTCTGCATCTGCTTCGCAACTTTGCAGGGAGGTGGAGATGGTCATCTGTTCTGGGCACAGCCTGAAGACGTCAGGCAGAGAGGAAGAGCACCCTGCTCTCCAGCCGGTTGGGTGGTCGGCACCTCATCTGCTGCTCCCAGCCATCCTGTGAGGAAAGCATCTGTTGCCCCTATGCCCTCGAGGACACAGACCCAGAGAAGTCAGGCTACTTGCCCAGGTTCACACAGTGAAAGGCAGTCGCAAGATTCGGGCCAATCTTGTTCCAGTATCTGGGCTCTTGAGAATGCATACACTGCTCAGGTTCCCAGTCTAACTGGCAACGAAATGCATCTAGTGTGTAAACTGCAGGAGAAGGAGAACCATGAAGGCTGCAGAATGATCATCAAAATTCAAGCACAGTGCTAACAGAAGCATAGGTATTTTGAAATTAAAGACACAACAGCATGAATTCATAGCCAAATTCACAGATAAAACTCATCATGAAAAAAACAAAAAAGAAGGTATTTTCAAATATGCTCATGCAATACTTGACAACAATTTCAACATCGCATTTAAATGGATCATACACCATCATAAAATTGGTTTAATTCCAAAACTGCAAGGACAAGTCAACACATGCAAACTAGTAGATGTACTACATCACACAGAGAATCACAAACAAAAACTTCATAATCATCGCAATCGATGTATAAAAAGCATGTGACAAAATACAAAGTTCCTTCATGAGAAAAGTCTTAAGAAGCCAGAAACAGCAAGAACTTGCTATAGTATTACAAAGGCTTTGTATGCCAAAACCAAAGCCAGGGGCACACTTAATGGTGAAAAATCTACAGCATTTCCTCTAAAATCAGAAACAAAACATGTGCATGCTCATCTCTCCTATACAAAATAGCACCTGAAATGTTAGAGCAATTAGACAAGGGAAGGATACACAAGGTAGGAAGTCAAATTATCCCTATTTACTGATTATTTGACACTCTTTGAAGGAAGATCCTACAGGCTATACCAGAAAAAGTTTAAGATGTGATAAACAAATTTGGCAAAGTAACAGAAAACAAAATAAACAAGTATCAATAATATTTCTATACAACATAAGCAATCCCAGTGAGGGTTGGGTTTGGGCTCAGTGGTAGAGCAATAGCCTGGCGTGTGTGAGGCCCCAGGTTCAATTCTCAGTACCATATAAAAATAAATGAGAAAAACAAAGGTATTCAATACATTTACAACTAAACAATTTAAAAGAATACATTCCCAATGAGAATGAAATCAGCAAAAATGCCACTCACAATAGAAGTACCAAAAAAAAAAAAAAAAAAAAAAAAAACACAGGAAGAAAGCAAACCAAGTGGGTGATACAAATATTCAAGAAAAATTGCAGAATGAAGAAAAAAAATTGAAGGAGATAGAGAGTCCTCATATATTAATGAAAAGGCAACCTTAAAATGGGGAAGATAGCCAAGTAGAGAAAGTGGTTCACAGATTTTATGCAATCCCTATCAAACCTCCAACAATATCATTCATGCAACTGGAAAAATTATTCTGAAATCCATATGGATGAAAAACAGACCAAAAATACACAAAGGAAACCTGAGACATAAGAGCAAAGCAGAGGCCATCACAATACTCAATTTCAAAACATAGGACACAGCAATCATCAGGAAAACAGCAGGATAACAGAACTAAATCAGAAACACAAAACAGAATTCATGGAAGATAAAGAGAAGAACCCACCTGGCAGTCATCTGATATTTGGACACAAGTGCCAAAAACATATGTATGGGGAAAGTCAATTTCTTTTTTTGATAAGTGCTGGCAGCAAAGGAAGTGATAATGAGCATGAATAGAGAATCCACAACATAGGAGGAAATATTTGTCCACTACTCCTCTGAGAGGGCATTAAAAACAAGAATGTATATAGAACTCAAAACACTTAACATCAAATACAATTAATCCAATTAATAAGAACTTGACAGACATACCTCAAGAGAAGAAACACACAAGGTCAAATATACAAGAAGAAACTGTTCAAAGTATCTAGTAGTCAAGGAATGCAAGTGAAAACTGCAGAGCTTTCTTCTTTTCACAGAAAGAATGGAAATCATCAAGAATATTCATAATAAATATAGGTGAGGATGTGGCGGGAAAGGTACACTCACACATTGTTGGTGGAACCACATATTAGTGCAAACATTCTGGCAAGGCATATGGAAATTCCTCAAAAACTAGGAATGGAACCACCATATGATCTAGCAATTCTTATCCCGGGTACATATCCACAAGTTGTAAACTCAGCAGACCAACAGGGATACAATTACATCAATGTCTATAGCAACACAAATCAGAGTGGTCAAGACATGTTGAAAAGAACATAAACTGGGTATACAAACAGAAAGAAGTGTAAGTCTGTCTTAAGAAATGAAATAATGCCATTTGCCAATGAATGCATAGAACTGGAGAATATCTTACTAAGTAAAATAAGTCATATGACAAAACTGAGATTTCAAATGTTTTCTCACATAGGCGGAAGCTAAAGCAAACAAAGAGGAACAAAGTAGGGATGGATATGATTAAGTTCCACAGGAGATTAATAAAATGCAAAGAGCTTCATCGGGAGGGAGGAGGGTTAAGAAAGGGGAGGGAATTTGAAGGAATTTGACATTATTATTCTTCATGTATGGAAATATATAATGGGGATATTCACCTTTTATGTATATCTATGAATTAAAAATAAATAAACGAGTGGAAGATAGATCAGTACAGCAGAAGAAGGTGAGGGAAAGGAATGGGAGGAACCAGGGTCTGAAATGGTATAAAAAACATACATTTATGATTATATCAGTATGAACCTCACTATTATGTACATGTTTAATGCAATGTAGGAGCAAAAGCAAAGGTCTCGGGAAAGTGGATGTCATATGTAGAAGAATGGAAGTAGATCTCTATTTCTCCACTCGAAGAAGACAACACAAAAGCGATAAAAAACCTAGATATAGGAACAGAAACATACAACTATTTGCAGGAAATTTGGGAAAACATCTCAGCATATAGACATGGAAGATGGCTTTAGGAAGAAAAATATTACTGCTGAGGAAATAACAGCACAAAGAGATAAACAGGAATGCATCAAAATAAAGTCTTCTGAAGAGCAAAGGAAACAACTAAAAGAGTGATGAGACAGTGTATACCATGGGAGACAATGCATGCCAGTTAAGTTTTGACACAGGATTAGCATACTAAATATATAAACAAATAAAGGAATTCAGCACTGGAAGGACAAACAACCCTTTTAACCAATGGCAAATGAACAGACAGTTAACTAAAGGAAAGGTATAATCAGTCAAGTCTTACATGAAAAGAGTCAATATGCCATAAGGGACATGCAAATAAAAATTATGTTCAGATTCCCTCTTACCTAATTCAGCAAGCAATACTCAAGAATACACAAATAAACACTGATGAGGATCTCCATAATAGGAATCTGTCAGTATTCTTCATGAAGATGCATATTATTACTTCCACTACAGGAAGCAGAATGGAGGTTAATCTTCAAATTAAAAATAAAATTTCCCATGGCCCTGTTATACCACTGCCCACTGGTATTGAAAAAATACAGTCAGCATACAAACAATGGATTCTTATTGAGCCACAGAAATGGTGCCATGTGCAGGGAAATGGAAGGAACTGGATGGGATTGTGTTAAACAATAAGCAAGACGCAGAAGTAAACATGTCATATGTGAAAATGGTCATCATGAAATGTGTAGGAAGACCATAAGTGGGAAGGGTGAAGAAAAAATCAGAGAAAGACGAAATGATTAGGCTATATTTTGAGACTGACATTCATCAAACTAAGTTACACATGTATAGGAGTATGACACAGAGAAACTCTCTATCCTCTATAACAAATGTGCATGGTACGTAACTTTGACCCTCTTAATTATTTTCAGTCAACAATTACTTAATGCTAGGATACAATATGTATTCCAAGTATCAATGAGATGGGAAGTAAAGAAATTTTTATTAACTATCTAAAGATAAAGGCATATATTTCTATGTGTTTTATACTGTATAATCATAAAATGATGTTGGTGATGTTATCTCACACCCTGCTTCCCAGTCACTACACAATGTGAGGTGAATGATGGAAGACAAATTTTCACTCTGTGCAGAAGGTCCTCCCTCTTATACATTTATGAATCTGGCTCCTTCCCTTCTTTATGGGTCAACTTAAATGTCAGAGCGGGGATAATTTTCAATGATTCCAGAATTCCCCTCACAGACCTATCTACCTCTGAACTATATATATAGAATCTTTAAATAAAAATTGGTGAGAAGTATATTTTCTTCCACTTCTTACTTATAATGAATTTTGAGTCATTCAGAGGAATTGAGACCACACTTCTGCTATCCTTAACTCCACTATTTTTGTTGGGTTTTCATTACATCCTTTGTCTTCAATCTCTTATTCAATCTACATATTTACATTTGCTCTTTATAAAGAATACTTCCTATTTTCCGTCCATCTCACCTTCAGGTTCAAATAACTACTCATTTAATTTTCACTCTAATTCGTTCCTTCTACAGTAAGGATACCCAAAATTTATTTACTCCCACCAACTTATACAAATCTCCATCCTCTACATATGTCTCTCTCGGTGCTGCACTTATTTTCTATTGTGATCTAGTAGGGGCCTCATATTTCTGTTTAGGATCACTACCATCATTATGAGGATATGGGGGACAATAAATTTTAAAAAGGGATGGAAAACAGGTATTAAAAGACATCTTACCTTTGGGAGAGGTGATGACGGGAGCATCACGCAAGCTCTTTTCCTTGACATGGCTTTTACTACCAGTTGAAACCATATGTTCTCTTTCACTCTCAAATATATTCTTGTGAAGCAAATCTTGATGTTTTGGGTTCCCAGGGTCACATTTTACTTTTTCGGTAATAAACAAAGTAAAAAAAGTAGATGAAACTCTCTATTATTTCAAGGTAATAAACAGCACAAATGGGGAGTCTTCAAAGAGATTACCATCATTCCTGGATTGCTGCAACTTTTCACACACTTCTCCTTTTCCTTCCAAGACAAACTAGGAAAGACAGAAAAAACATAAAAACATTAATGAGCAACCATGAAATACACTTTCTTGTCAGCAGCTCCCAGATCATTTTTGCAAAAAGACCACATCTTAGTCTACAATGCAACACTTAGTACATACAAAAAATTACAGATGATAACTTGCACTGCATCAGATTATAATGGAATGGTTTAGAAATCAACAACATAACAAAACATAGAAACTACACTAACAACTCTAGATTAAATAATGCACTATTAAATGGCCAATGGCTAGCAGAAAATCAGGGATGAAAGTTTAAAATGTTTAAACGTAAATGAGGATGGGGCAAAACATATCCAAATCTCTGAGACACTCTGAAGGTGTTTCCATGCGGAAGTTCATAGCACACAATTCATTCCTTCCTACCTCCATACCCCTTCCTCTTCCTTCACTCCCATTTACCTAATATAAAGTAATAATATTCTTTCCTCTCCACCCCGTTACTGTTAATTAACATCCGCATATCAGGGAAAACTTTAAACCTTTGGCTTTTTGCTTTTAGCTTATTTCACACAAAATGATATTCTCCAGCTCCATTCATTTACCAGCAAATCCCAAAATTCTATTCTTATTAAAGCTGAGTAATACTCCATGGTACATGCATGAGTGTGTCTGTGTGTTTGTGTGTATGTATGTAGTGTATGTGTGTGTGTGTGTGTGTGTGTGTGTGTTATATAAAACACAATTTCTCTATCCATTCATCTGTAGAGGGGCACCTACAGATGAATGAAGTTTCGTTCCATAACTTAGCTATTGTGAGTTGAGTTACTATAAACATTGATGTGACTGTGTCACTCTAGTATGCTGATTTTAAGCACCATGAGAATAAGCCCAGGCGTGGGATAACAGGGTCAAGTGCTGGTTCCATTTCAAGGTTTCTGAGGAATCTTCAGAGTGCTTTCCATAATGCTACACCAATTTGCTTTTCCACCAGCAGGACAATAATTCTCCACATACTTCTCAACATGTATTGTTGCCTGTATTCTTGATAACTGCCATTTAAAGTGAAGCACGTGTGGCACAACAGTACAGGAATTCACACTATACTATACCTATAGTGAAGGAAAAAAAACAAAACAAAAACAAAAAAACAGAATGGTATGTGCACCAAATAGGCCCATAGATCCATGATACAGAATAGAAGACACAGAGACAAACACACATAAATAAAATTATCCCATACTAGACAAAGGTGCCAAAAACATTCATTAGAGGAAAGACAGCCTCTTTAACAAATGGTACTAGGAAAAAATTGAAAGCCATGTGTAAAAAAATGAAATTAAAGCTTTATCTCTCACCCTTCATGAAACTCAACTCAAAGTCGATCAAAGTCTTAGACACTAGAACAGAGACCCTGCGACTACTAGAAGAAAAAGTAGGCCCAATCTTCAACATGTTGGCCTAGGATCTGACTTCCTTCACAAGACTCCTAAAGGTATAAGAAGTTAAATCAAGAATCAATAAACAGGACATGTTCAAACTATAGAGCTTCTCCTCAGCAAAAGAAACAATCAATAATGAGAAGAGAGAGCCTACAAATGGAAAGAAAATATTTACCACATGCACGTAAGATAAAGTCTGAATGTCTAGGACATATAAACAACTCAAAAACTTAGTATCAACAAACCAATGCCAAACCCAGTAGAATGCAGAAAAAATGAAAGCATGCCTTCTAAAAACTCGAACAAGATAGGGATGCCCTTTAACCACTTCTGTTCACCTGAGTCCATGTCACCCTAGCCAGAGCTATTAGGTAAAGTAGCAAGAAAAGGGATACATACAGGAAAGAAGAGCTAAAACTAGGTCTGTTAGATGAGGAAATGATTGGATACATGAACGATCCAAAAGCAATGCACCATAGAAAATTCTAAGACTCCTGAACAAATTTAGCAGTGTAGAGGCATACAAAATTAACACCCATAAATCAATTTTATAAGAGTAAACTGAAACAATTCATGGACAATAAGGCAGAACACCAGAAGGTTCTCAAAACAATCCTACATAAAAAGATGAAGATGAAAATAAGACACGCATGTGAAAAGTAAATATCAATAAAGTAGACGAGCAAACGTCAATAAGTAGTGACTCTAAATTTAAAAATAAAGTAAAAGGACATGAGGAAATACATCCCTGTCTACTCTTCACACTGAATGTAATGGGCTTGATTCTTCAATTAAAGGCATTAAGTGAAATAGTGAGTGAAAAAAATCAAGAGCCAACTGTATCTTGTCTGCAGGAAATACACATCACAGGCAAAGAGACTCACAAAATGAAAGGATGGAAAATGGTATTTCCTTTTCATATACATGGAAGTCAAAAGCAAGGAGATGTAGGTATTCTCATGTTTATTAAAGTAGACTTCAAGCCACAATTAGCCAGAGATGACAAAGAATATCAGTAACTATTGGTTAAAGGAATAGGCCAAAAACAATGTTTAATCACGTAAACATTTACACCTTGAATATCAGTGCCCCACATTTAATGAAACAAAAACTACTGAAAGTAAAGGGACAGACAGACCATGTAACATAAGTATGAGTGACTTCAATATAGCACTCTCAACAATACTTTAGGTCTTCCAGAGAAAAAATTCAACAGTCACTACAGAATTCAACTGTACGTTTGATCAAAAGGACTGTACAGATAGATGTCCATGTAATACTTCCTCAGAGAACAGTAGAATAATCATTATTTTCAGAGAATCGCCCTAAAGCAGACTCAAATTAGGTCATAAAAGCTATTCTTAGCAAATACACAAAAACAATTAAAGGATTTCCTTGCATAATATCAGATCACAATAAAGATCATCTCAAACCCACACCAAGAACAGGACACAAAAAGTACAATCCCTTAGACAGTAAGAAATGCACTTTTGCATGAAAATGTGTCAGCAAAGAAATTTCAGGGAAGCATTTAATGTCCCTTCAAATCAATTGAAAAGAGAAACAAATCCCAGAATCTGTGGGATACAATGAAAGCAGCACTACGAAGGAAATTTATAAATACGGTTACCTTACTTATAAAGTAGAGGAAACTCAAATAAATCACCTGTAGATGAATTACAAGGAATTAGGGAAACAAGAACAAACCAATGCCAAACCCAGTAGAATGAAAGAAAGGATAAATAGTAGTGCCAAAATTTATGAACTAGAAAAACAATGACTATTACCAATGATAAATGAAACAAGGAGCTGGGTCTTTGAAAAGATAAACAAGATTAAGAATCCTTGAACCAAACTAAACAAGGAAAAGAGAGAAAAGATACAAATGAATAAAGTTACAGACAAAAAAAAAAGGTGGATCTTATAATAGACACCATTCTGAAATCCAGCAGACTATTTTGAAAAGTTAAATACCAATAAAGGGGAAATCCAGAGGCCTATTGGGATAAATTACATCATAAAAACTAGCAAATGGAAAGAAAATTGAAAATTTTTTAGACAGATATGATCTACAAAAATTGAATCAGGAGGAAAGAGGAAATTTAAAGAGAGCAAAAGCATGCCATTTTACTGAAAGAGGAATGAAAAGGTTCCTACAAACAACAGCCTAGGACCACACACATTCATGCCTATATTTTGCCAAAGTCTCAAAAGAAAACTAATACTGATGCTCCTCCCTCAAAAAATACATGGCGATTACAAAACAGGGAGAAAACGGACAAAAATGGCATTATATGAAGGCAATGTTATCCTCATAGCAAAACTTCCAAAAAAAAAAAAAAAAAAAAAAAACAAGGAAACAAACACGTAATAATATTCTTAAGATATTTTCAAATGTGCTCATGCAACACCTGAAAATAATTTCAACATTGCATTTAAATGATCATACACCATCATAACATTGGTTTAATTCCAAAAATTCAAAGACAATTTAACACATGCAAACTAACAGATGTAGTACATCACACAGAGGAATCACGAAAAGAACCTCATGATCATTGCAACTGATGTATAAAAAGCATTTGACAAAATTCAAAGTTACTTCATGGGAAAAGTCTTAAGAAGTTAGAAAAATAAGGTATAAGAGAAAACTGAGAATCAAATGTTTTCTCACATAGGTGGAAGCTAAAGCAAACAAAGTGGAATGAATTAGGGATGGATATGATTAAATTCAATAGGAGATTAATAAAATGGAAAGAGCTTCATGGGGAGGGAGAAAGGTTCAGGCAGGGGAGGGAATTTGGAAGGAATCTGACAGTATTACTCTTCATGTATGGAAATATATAATAGGAAACCCACATTTTATGTATAGCTATTAATTAAAAATAAATAAATGAGTGGAAAATAGATCAATACAGTAGAAGAAGGTGAGGGGTGAGAGATGAGGGAAAGGAATGGGAGGAACCAGAGTCTGAAATGGTATAAAAAACATACATTTATGATTATATCAGTATGAACCTCACTATTATGTACACGTTTAATGCAATGTAGGAGCAAAAGCAAAGGTCTCAAGAAAGTGGATGTCATATGTAGAAGAATGGAAGTAGATCTCTATTTCCCCACACGAAGAAGACAACACAAAAGGGTTAACAAACCTACATATGAGAACAGAAACCTACAACTATTTGAAAGAAATCTGGGAAAACATCTGAGCATATAGACATGGAAGATGGCTTTAGGAAGAAAAATATTACTGCTGAGGAAATAATAGCACAAAGAGATAAACAGGAGTGCATCAAAATAAAGCCTTCTGAAGAGCAAAGGAAACAACTAAAAGAGTGATGAGACAGTGTATACCACGGGAGACAATGCATGCCAGTTAATTTTTGACACAGGATTAGCATACTAAATATATAAACAACTAAAGGAACTCAGCACTGGAAGGACAAACAACCCTTTTAACCAATGGAAAATGAACAGAGTTACCTAAAGGAAAGGTATAATCGGTCAACTCTTACATGAAAAAAGAGACAATATTTTTGGCCATAAGGGACATGCAAGTCAAAATTATGTTGAGATTCCATCTTATGCAATTCTGTAAGCAATACTCAAGAATACACAAAGTAAACTCAAATGAGGATGTGTGTAATAGGAATCAGTACTTTTCATGAGGATGTATATTATTTCTTCCAGTACAGGAAATGTAAGCAATACTCAAGAATACACAAAGTAAACTCAAATGAGGATGTGTGTAATAGGAATCAGTACTTTTCATGAGGATGTATATTATTTCTTCCAGCACAGGAAATAGAATGGAGGTTACACTTCCAATTAAAAATAAAATTTCCCATGGACGGTTATACCACTGCCCACTACTATTGAAAAAATACAGTAGGCATACAAACAATTGATTATGATTCAGTCATAGAAATGGTGCCATGTGCAGGGAAATGGAAGGAACTGGACAGGATTCTGTTAAACAAAACAAGCCAGACTCAGAAGTAAACGTGTCATATGTGAAAACGGTCATCATGAAATGTGTGGAAAGACCATAGTGGGAAGGGTGAAGAAAAAATTGGAAACAAGAGAAAAAGTAAGGCTATATTTTGAGATTGACATTCATCAAACTAAGTTACACATGTATAGGAGTATGACACAGAGAAACCCTCTATCCTCTATAACAAATGTGCACTGGTACGAAACTTTGACCCTCTTAATTATTTTCAGTCAACAATTACTTAGCGCTAGGATACAATATGTATTCCAAGTATCAATGAGAATGGAAGCAAAGAAATTTTTATTAAGTATCTAAAAATGTAGGCATATATTTCTATGTGTTTTATACTGTATAATCTAAAATGATGTTGGTGATATTATCTCGCACCCTGCTTCCCAGTCACTCCACATTGTTAGGTGAACGATGGAAGACAAATTTTGACCTGTGAAGAAGGTCCTCCTCTTATACATTTATGAATCTGGCACCTTCCTTTCCTCTACCTGTCAACTTAATTGTCAGAGCTGGGATAATTTTCAATGATTCCAGAATTCCCCTCACAGACCTATCTACCTCTGAACTATATATAAAATCATTAAATATAAAAGAAGTGAGAAGTATATTTTCTTCCACTTCTTACTTATAATGAATTTTGAGTCATTCAGAGGAATTGAGACCACACTTCTGCTATCCTTAACTCCACTATTTTTGTTGGGTTTTCATTACATCCTTTGTCCTCACTCTCTTATTCAATCTACATATTTACATTTGCTCTTTATAAAGAATACTTCCTATTTTCCGTCCATCTCACCTTCAGGTTCAAATAACTACTCATTTAATTTTCACTCTAATTCGTTCCTTCCACAATAAGGATACCCAAAATTTATTTACTCCCACCAACTTATAGAAATCTCCATCCTCTACATATGTCTCTCTCGGTGCTGCACTTATTTTCTATTGTGATCTAGTAGGGGCCTCATATTTCTGTTTAGGATCACTACCATCATTATGCGGATATGGGAGACAATAAATTTTAAAAAGGGATGGAAAACAGGTATTAAAAGACATCTTACCTTTGGGAGAGGTGATGACAGGAGAGCATCACACAAGCTCTTTTCCTTGACATGGCTTTTACTACCAGTTGAAACCATATGTTCTCTTTCACTCTCAGAAATATTCTTGTGAAGCAAATCTTGATGTTTTGGGTTCCCAGGGTCACATTTTACTTTTTCGGTAATAAAGTAAAAAAAGTAGATGAAACTCTCTATTATTTCAAGGTAATAAACAGCACAAATGGGGAGTCTTCAAAGAGATTACCATCATTCCTGGATTGCTGCAACTTTTCACACACTTCTCCTTTTCCTTCCAAGACAAACTAGGAGAGACAGAAAAAACATAAAAACATTAATGAGCAATCATGAAATACACTTTCTTGTCAGTAGCTCCCAGATCATTTTTGCAAAAAGACCACATCTTAGTCTACAATGCAATACTTAGTACATACAAAAAATTACAGATGATAACTTGCACTGCATCAGATTATAATGGAATGATTTAGAAATCAACAACATAATAAAACATAGAAACTGCACTAACAACTCTAGATTAAATAATGCACTACTAAATGGCCAATGGCTAGCAGAAAATCAGGGATGAAAGTTTAAAATGTTTAAACGTAAATGAGGATGGGGCAAAACATATTCAAATCTCTGAGATACTATGAAGGTGGTTCTAAGAGAAGTTCATAGCACTCACCACATTCATTAAAAGAATAGAAAGTCAACTAATAACCTAACATTACATCTCAAGGCCCAGGAAAGAGAAAAACAAATCAACACTAAAATTAGAAAAAGACTGAAATCATTATAATCAGAGCCAACTTCAATGAAAGTGAAACAAAGTTTGAAAACAACTGATGATTAAAAATTGTTCATTAAAACAAACATGTTACTTGATAAAACTTTACCCCTAAATAAACCAAGAATGAAGGAAAAAAATCAAATTCCTACAATTTGTGAAGGAAACGAAATATCACCACAGAATACACGGAAATTCAGACGATAAACAGAAACATTTTTGAAAACATATACTCCAATAAAATAGAAATCATGAATACATTGACAATTTTCTAGAGAAAGATTACCTACTTAATCTGAGCCTTTGGGTCACACAACATTTTAGCACATCAATATCAAGCAATAAAATTGAACATACTATCAAAAGCCTGCCAACAAAAACAACCCAAGACCCACGAAATCTCAGACAAGTACAATTAGACATTCAAAGAGGAACTAACATCAATCCTCCTCAAACTATTCTATGAAAAATTAAAGGAGGTACCTTCCAAAGTCATTTTGTGAACTTAGTATCACCATGATTTGAAAACCAAACAAACACACCAAGGAAAAAAACGTCAGGCCAAAAATCCTGAGAACATCAAAGCAAAAATTCTGAATATTAAAATGATAGCAAAACATGATCAAGTGGGTTTTTTCACAGGGATGCAAGGTTGGTTCAACACATACACATCAATACATGTAATTCACCACATCAGTATACATAAGACAAGAATCACGTGATTATCTCAATAGATGCAGCAAAAGCATTTGAAAAGATAAAGATTCAAAACATAAGAAAACACAGAGATAGAAGGAATATATGTGAACATTGTAAAAGTTATTCATACTAAATCTTACTCCAACATCATTCTTTTTTTTGTTGTTGTTCTCATTAGTTGAATATGACAGTAGAATGCCTTTATACATTTTGACTGATCATATATTAATGGAGGGTAAGTTATAATTTTTCTGATTTTACATATTGTAGGATCACTTAGGTCACGCAGTCAGATATGTATATGAGGTAAATAATTCCTGTTTCAGTCTAATATGCTATCTACATCCATACCCCTTCCTCCTCCTTCACTCCATTTTACCTAATATAAAGTAATAATATCTTTCCTCTCCACCCCCCTACTATGAATTAATATCCGCATATCAGGGAAAAAGCCTTTGGCTTTTTGCTTTTAGCTTATTTCACACAAAATGATATTCTCCAGCTCCATCTATTTACCAGCAAATCCCAAAATTCTATTCTTATTAAAGCTGAGTAATACTCAATGGTATATGCACGAGAGTGTCTGTGTGTTTGTGTGTATGTATGTTGTGTGTGTGTGTATGTTTGTTATATAAAACACAATTTCTCTATCCATTCATCTGTAGAGGGGCACCTACAGATGAATGAAGTTTCGTTCCATAACTTAGCTATTGTGAGTTGAGTTACTATAAACATTGATGTGACTGTGTCATTCTAGTATGCTGATTTGAAGCACCATGAGAATAAGCCCAGGAGTGGGATAACTGGGTCAAGTGCTGGTTCCATTTCAGGGTTTCTGAGGAATCTTCAGAGTACTTCCCATAATGCTGCACCAATTTGCTTTTCCACCAGCAGGACAATAATTCTCCACATCCTTCTCAACATGTATTGTTGCCTGTATTCTTGATAACTGCCATTTAAAGTGAAGCACACGAGGCGTTTCAAGATGGTGGACTAGAGGGTGGCTGCATTTCATGTTGCTCCAGGACTCAGGATTCATAAGAGGAGATATTGAGAGACTTGGGACCAACTCAAAGCAGCCGGGTGAGTCTCTCCCGTTGGGGAGGCATCCCGGATGGGGCGGTAGTCCCGGAACGCAGGGAACTTTGTGAAGTAAAGCTGCCCGACGAGACACCCCTCCCCTCGCTGCAGCAGTGAACTCGGACAACTGGGAGCATCGTCGAGGAGGCCGCTCAGCACAACGCTTGGTTTCAGAGCAACCACGGCCTCCGGGCGGCTGCCCAGAGGAGAAGCTGCGTGGCGAGCTGTTTGGACTCAGAACAACTGCTCCTGAACACCGGGGGGCTGGCTGAAGGAGGAGGAGGAGGAGCGCGGCGGGTCGTTTGGACTCAGAGTGACTGCACCAGGGCTACGGGCAGCGGCCCAGAGGAGGAGGTGAGTGGTGAGTTGTCTGGACTCAAAGCGACCACTCCTGAACACCGAGGGGCTGCCTGGAGGAGTGCAGTCATCACTTGGTCTCGGAGCAGCCGCACCAGAGTTCCAGGCGGCTGCCAGGAGGAGGCATGTGGCGGGTCGCTTGGACTCAGTGCAACCGCTCCTGAACACCCGGGGGGGTTGCCCGGAGGAGGAGGAGGAATGGGGTGGGTCACTTGGACCTGGAGTGACTGCCCAGAGCTACGGGCGGTTGGCAGGAGGAGGAGGTGCGCAGTAAGTTGCTTGGACTCCTAGTGATCATACCGGAACACCGGGTGGCTGTCCAGAGGAAAAGGCGTGTGGCGGGTCGCTGGGACTCGGAGCAACTATACGAGCCTTCAGGTGGCTGCTCAGAGGAGGGGCCGCATAGCCAGGTGATTAGGTGCAGAGCAGGGTCCCAGTACCTAGGCGGTTTCTTGGTGGAAGAGCTGCACAGAGACACGCTTAGGGGCGGAGCGAAGTTTCCAGGACTGCGGGCAGATTCTCTGAGGAGAGGCAGCCTAAGAAGACGCGTCTGCGAAGGGTAAGGCTCCCAGGCCCAGGAGATAGGTTCGGGCCCCTGGGAACGTTGGAGATGAAGGCAGCCAGCCCAGGTGGTAGTTGTAGATTGAGGGGAAACTCTAGGAGGAGAGCTGTCCAGCGAGACCTCCCCACCGGATGAGTCTTCCCTGCCGGGTGAGGTTTTCCAACAAGGACGGTAAAACCAGAGAAACAGGCACAAACAGGCCTTGCCTCAGCCCGCAGCCTAGTTCCCTTTTGGCTTACCAATGGTCAACAAGTGGAGGCATCTCTGCCCACTAGCAGGGAATATACCCAACCTGAAGGACACCACCCCTAGAGGAAGCTTCCTTGTAGAGCACCGCATTATCAACTTTCTCCAAACTTCAGGCTACTGAAGGTTAAGAAGGGATATACTAGAAATCTTCAGGGACATTATAAGTCAATAGAGGAAGTCTGCAATATCTTAATGACCCACTGATTCCTGAATAATATGAGAAAACAAGGGAAGAAAATGCCCCAAACAAATCTAGATGTTACATCAATAAAATCCAATGACAGCATGGCAGAAAAAGTGACAGAAAGGGAGTTCAGAATGTACATAATTAAAACAATCAGGGAAGCAAAGGATGAGATGAAAGAGCAAATGCAGGCATTGAATGAAGACATGAAGGAGCAAATGCAGGCATTGAATGATCGCACCAATCAACAGTTAAAAAACCAAATACAGTAAGCAAGAGATCATTTCAATAAAGAGTTAGCGATACTGGGAAAAAAAACAAACAGAAATCCTTGAAATGAAGGAAACAATAAACCAAATTAAGAACTCCATAGAAAGCATAACCAATAGGATAGAACACCTGGAAGACAGAACTTCAGATATTGAAGACAAAATATTTAACCTTGAAAGCAAACTTGGCCAAACAGAGAAGATGGTAAGAACTCATGAACAGAATCTCCAAGAACTATGGGATATCATAAAAAGGCCAATTTAAGAATTATTGGGAATGAGGAAGGCTTAGAGAAACAAACCAAAGGAATGAACAATCTATTCAATGAAATAATATCAGAAAATTTCCCAAATCTGAAGAATGAAATGGAAAACCAAGTACAACAGGCTTATAGGACTCCAAATACACAAAATTACAACAGATCCACACCAAGGCACATTATAATGAACATACCTAACACACAAAATAAAGACAGAATTTTAAAGGCTGTGAGAGAAAAGAACCAAATTACATTCAGGGAGAAACCAATATGGATATCAGCAGATTTTTCAATCCAGACCCCAAAAGCTAGAAGGGCCTGGAACAACATTTTTCAAGCCCAGAAAGAAAATGGATGCCAACCAAGAATCTTATACACAGCAAAACTTACTTTCAGATGTGACGACGAAATAAGATCCTTCCAAGATCAACAAAAGCTAAAAGAATTTACAAAAAGAAAGCTGGCATTACAGAACAATCTCAGCAAAATATTTCATGAGGAAGAGATGAAAAACAAAGAAGCAAATCAGCAAAGGGAGGAATTATCCTAAAGGAATTGTCAAATAAAGGAGGAACCAAGTAATGTCAAAAACTAAATAAATAAATAAATTTAAAAACTGAACCAAATGACCGGGAATACAAATCATATCTCAATAATAACCCTGAATGTTAATGGCCTGAATTCATCAATCAAAAGACATAGACTGGCAGATTGGATTAAAAAGAAAGATCCAACAATATGTTGCCTGCAAGAGACTCACCTCATAGAAAAAGATACCCATAGACTAATGGTGAAAGGATGGGGAAAAACATACCATGCACATGGCCACAGCAAAAAAGCTGGAGTATCCATCCTCATTTCAGATAATGTGGACTTCAAGCCAAAGTTAGTTAGAAGGCATAAAGAAGGACATTTCATACTGCTTAAGGGAAGTATAAATCAGCAAGACATAACAATCATAAACATCTATGCCCCCAATAGTGACTCATCCATGTATGTCAAATAAATCCTTCTCAATATCAGAAACCAAATAGATCATAACACAATAATACTAGATGATTTTAACACGCCTCTCTCACCGCTGGACAGATTTTCCTAACAAAAATTGAACAAAGAACCCATAGATCACAATAACACAATCAATAATTTAGACTTAACAGACATTTATAGAATATACCATCCAACCAAGAGCGAATACACTTTCTTCTTAGCAGCACAGGGATCCTTCTCTAAAATAGACCATATTTTATGCCACAAACCTACTGTTAGCAAATACAAGAAGATAGAGATACTACCTTGTACTCTATCAGATCATAATGGATTGAAATTAGAAATAAATGACAGAATAAAATGCAGAAACTTCTCCAATACCTGGAGATTAAATAATACACTATTATATGATGAATGGATGACAGAAGATATTAGGAAGGAAATTAAAAAATTCTTAAGGTAAATGAGAACAAAGAAACATCATATCAAAATCTCTGGGACACTATGAAAGCAGTACTTAGAGGAAAATTTATTTCCTGGAGCACATTTAATAAAAGAAGTAAAACTCAACAAATAAACAACCTAACACTACAGCTCAAAGTCCTAGAAAAAGAAGAACAGACCAACACCAAAAGTAGTAGAAGACAGGAAATAGTTAAACTCAGAGCTGAAATCAACGAAATTGAAACAAAAGAAACAATACAAAAAATTGACAAAATAAATAGTTGGTTCTTCGAAAAAATAAACAAAAATGATAAACTTTTAAACACAATAACAAAGAGAAGACGAGAGAAAACCCAAACCACTAAAATTCGGAATCAACAAGGAAATATCACGACAGACACGATTGAAATACAAAACATAATTAGAAGCTATTTTGAAAATCTATACTCCAACAAAATAGAAAATTTCAGACATCAACAGGTTTCTAGAGACATACGAATTGCCTAAGCTGAATGAGGAGGACATACACAATTTAAATAGACCAATTTCTGTAATGAAATAGAAGAAGTCATCAAAAGCCTACCAACAAAGAAAAGTCCGGGACCAGATGTGTTCTCAGCCAAGTTCTACAAAACCTTTAAAGAAGAGCTCATTCCAATACTTCTCAAAATATTCCATGAAATAGAAGAGGAGGGAACCCTCCCAAACTCATTCTATGAAGCCAATATTACCCTGATACCTAAACCAGACAGAGACTCATCAAGGAAACAAAATTTCAGAACAATATCCTTAATGAACATCCACACAAAAATTCTCAACAAAATTTTAGCAAATCACATACAAAAACATATTAAAAAGATAGTGCACCATGATCAAGTGGGTTTCATCCAAGGGATGCAAGGTTGGTTCACCATCAGGAAATCAATAAAATGTATTTCACCATATCAATAGACTTAAAGTTAAGAACCACATGATTATTTCAATAGATGCAGAAAAAGCATTTGATAAAATGCAGCACCCCTTCATGCTCAAAACACTAGAAAAAATAGGGATAGTGGGAACATTCCTTAACATTGTAAAGGCCATCTATGCTAAGCCCATGGCTAATACCACTCTAAATGGTGAAAAACTGAAAGCATTCACACTAAAAACTGGAACAAGGCAGGGATGCCCTCTTTCACCACTTCTATTCAATATCATCCTTGAAACTCTAGCGAGAGCAATTACACAGACCAAAAAAATTAAAGGGATATGAATAGGAAAAGAAGAACCCAAACTATCCCTATTTGCTCATGATATGAGTATATACTTAGAGGAACCAGGATATTCCACCAGAAAACTTTTAGAACTCATAAGTTACTTCAGTAAAGTAGCAGGATATAAGATCAATGCACATAAATTTAATGCATTTTTATACATAAGTGATGAATCTTTGGAAAGAATAATTAGGAAAACTACCCCATTCACAATAGCCTCGAAAAAAATAAAATACTTGGGAATCAATCTCACAAAAGAGGTGAAAGACCTCTCCAATGAGAACTACAGAACACTAAAGAAAGAAATTAAAGAAAACCTTAGAGGATGGAAAGATCTCCCATGTTCTTGGATAGGCAGAATTAATATTGTCAAAATGGCCATACTACCTAAAGTGCTATGCAGATGCAATGCAATTCCAATTAAAATCCCAATGACGTACCTTACAGAAATAGAGCAAGCATTTATGAAATTCATCTGGAAGAATGAGAAACCCAGAATAGCTAAAGCAATCCTTAGCAGAAAGAGTGAAGCAGGGGGTATCGCAATACTAGATCTTCAACTCTACTACAAAGCAATAGTAACAAAAATGGCATGGTATTGGTACCAAAATACAAAGGTAGATCAATGGTACAGAACAGAGGACACGAACACAAACCCAAATAAATACAATTCTCTCATACTAGACTAAGGGGCCAAAAACATGCAATGGAGAAAAGATTGTCTCTTTAACAAATGGTGCTGGGAAAATTGGAAATCCATATGCAACAGAATGAAACTAAACCCATATATCTCACCATGCATGAAACTAAACTCAAAATGGATTAAGGACCTCGGAATCAGACCAGAGGCACTGCAAATTATAGAAGAAAAAGTAGGTCCAGATCCTCAACATATCGGCTTAGGACCAGACTTCCTCAACAGGACTCCCATAGCACAAGAAATAAAAGCAAGAATCAATAACTGGGATAGATTCAAACTAAAAAGCTTTGTCTCAGCAAAGGAAACTATCAGCAATGCAAAGAAAGAGCCTACAGAGTGGGAGAAAATCTTTGACAATCATACTTCAGATAGAGCACTAATCTCCAGAATCTATAAAGAACTTAAAAAATTCTATACCAAGAATGCAAATAACCCAATTGACAAATGGGCTAAGGAAATGAACAGACACTTCACAGAAGAACCTCTACAAGCAATCAACAAACATATGGAAAAATGTTCAACATCTCTAGTAATAAGAAAAATGCAAATCAAAACCACCCGAAGATTCCATCTCACCCCAATTAGAATGGTGATTATCAAGAATGCAAGTGACAATAGGTGTTGGAGAGTATGTGGGGAGAAAGGTATGCTCATACATTGTTGGTGGGGCTGCAAATTAGTACAGCCACTCTGGAAAGCAGTGTGGAGTTTCCTCAGAAAGCTTGGAATGGAACCACCATTTGACCCAGCTATCCCACTCCTTGGCCTATACCCAAAGGACTTAAAATCAGCACACTACAGAGATACAGCCACATCAATGTTCATAGGTGCTCAATTCACCATAGCCAGATTGTGGAACCAACCTAGATGTCCTTCAACTGATGAATGGATAAAGAAACTGTGGCATATATATACAATGGAATATTACTCAGCCATAAAGAATGATCAAATTACGGCATTTGCAGGCAAATGGATGAAATTGGAGAATATCATGCTAAGTGAGATAAGCCAATCTCAAAAAACCAAAGGACAAATGATCTTGCTGATAAGCGGATGATGACATATCATGGGTGGTGGGAGGGGTTAGCGTTACGGTTAGGGTTAGGTTTAGGGTTAGGGTTAAGGGGGGGGCAAGAATGGAGGAAGGAAGGACTGTATAGAAGGAAAAGAGTGGTGGGGGGAAGGGAAAAAAATAACAGAATGAATCAAACAACAACACCCTGTGTAAATTTGTGATTACACAAATAGTGTGCCTTGGCTCCATGTACAAAGAAGGAAATAACATGAATCCCTTTTGTTTACAATAAAAAAATAAATAAATAAAAAAAAATAAAGCTGATTAATACTCCATGGCGCACGCATATGTGTCTCTGTATGCTTGTGTGTATGTATGTAGTGTGTGTGTGTGTGTGTGTGTGTGTGTTTTATAAAACACATTTTCTCTATCCAGTCATCTGTAGAGGGGAACCTGAGTTCATTCAATAATTTAGCTATTGTGAGTTGAGTTACTATAAACATTAATGTGACTGTGTCATTCTAGTATGCTGATTTTAAAAACTTTGAGTATAAGCCCAGGAGTGGGATAACTGGGTCAAATGTTGGTTCCTTTCCAAGGTTTCTGAGGAATCTTCATAGTGCTTTCAATAATGTTGCACAATTTTGTTTTCCACCAGCAGTACATAAGTTTCCCACATTCTCATCAACATTTATTGTTGCTTGTATTCTTGAAAATCACTATTGGAAGTGAAGCACGAGACACAATTCTGGAACTCAAACTATACTATACCTATAGTAAAGGACAAAAAAAAAAAAAAAAAAAAAAAAAAACAGAATGGTATGGGCACCAAACAGGACAATAGACCAAAGACACAGAATAGAAGACACAGAGACAAACCCACATAAATAAAATTGTACCATACTAGACAAAGGTGCCAAAAACATTCATTGAAGGAAAGAGCCTCTTCAACAAATGGTGCTGGGAAAAAATTGAAAGCCATGTGTAAAAAAATGAAAGTAAACCTTTATCTCTCACCCTTCATGAAACTCAACTCAAGGTCGATCAAATCAGACACTAGAACAGAGACCCTGCAACTACTAGAAGAAAAAGTAGGCCCAATACTCACCATGATGGCCTAGGATCTGACTTCCTGAACAAGATCCCTAAAGGTATAAGAAGTTAAATCAAGAATCAATAAACGGGACATGTTCAAACTATAAAGCTTCTTCTCAGCAAAAGAAACAATCAATAATGAGAAGAGAGAGCCTACAGATGGAAGGAACATCTTAACCACATGCACATAAGATAAAATCTGAATCTCTAGGACATATAAACAACTCAAAAACTTAATATCAACACTGTTCTAAATGTAGAAAAAATAAAGCATGCCTTCTAAAAATTGGAACAAGATAGGGATGCCCTTTAGCCACTTCTGTTCAACAGAGTCCATGTAACCCTAGCCAGAGATATTAGGCAAAGAGAGCAAGAAAAGGGATACATACAGGAAAGAAGAGCTAAAACTAGGTCTGTTAGGTGAGGACAGATTGTATACCTGTAAGACCCAAAAGCAATGCACCAGAGAAAATTCTAGAACTCCTAAAAAATTTACCAGTTTAGAGGCATACAAAATTAAAACCCATAAATCAATTTCATAAGAGTACTGAAACAATTCATGGAAATAAGGCAGCACTGCAGAAGGTTCTCAAAAGGATCCTACATAAAAAGAAGATGAAAATAAGATGTGCATGTGAAAAATAAATATCACTAAAGTAGATAAGCAAATGTCAATAAATAGTGATTCTAAATTTAAAAATAAAGCAAAAGGACATGAGGAAATACATCCCTGTCTACCCTTCACACTGAATGTAAATGGGCTTGATTCTACAATTAAAGGCATTAAGTGAAATAGTGAGTGAAAAAAATCAAGAGCCAACTGTATCTTGTCTGCAGGAAATACACACCACAGGCAAAGAGACTCACAGTATGAAGGGATGGAAAATGGTGTATCCTTTTCATATAAATGGAAGCCAAAAACAAGGTGAGGTGGGTATTCTCATGTTTATCAAAGTAGACTTCAAGTCAAAATTAGCCAGAGATGACAAAGAAGATCAATAACTATTGGTAAAAGGAATAGGCCAAAAAGAATGTTTAATCATTGCAAACATTTATACCTTGAACACTAGTGCCCCACTTTCATGAAACAAAAAGTACTAAAAGTAAAGGGACAGATAGGCCATGTACCATAAGTATACTTCAATATACCACTCTCAACAAAACCTATGGCATCCAGAAAAAAAATTCAACGTTCAACGGAGTTCAACTGTACGTTTGATCAAAAGGACTGTACAGATAGATGTCTATGCAATACTTCCTCAGACAACATTAGAATAATCATTATTTACATAGAATTTTCTCTAAAGAAGACTGGAATTGTCATGAAAGTTATTCTTAGCAAATACACAAAAGGAATGAAAGTAATTCCTTGCATAATATCAGATCACAGGAAAGAATATTTCAAACACACACCAAGAAAAACACAGAAACACTACAATCCCTTACACAGTGAGAAATGTACTTTTGCATTAACAATGTGTCATCAAAGAAATTGGGGGAAGCATTAAAAGTTCCTTTGATTCAATTGAAAAAAGAAAAAAAAAGAATATATGGGATACATTGTAAGCAGCACTAAGAAGGAATTTATAAATATGGTTACCTTACTTATCAATCAGAAGAAACTCAAATAAATCATATTTTGATAAATTTCAAGGACTTAGGGAAACAAGAACAAACCACTGCCAAACCCAGCAGAATAAAACAAAGGATAAATAGTTGTGCCAAAATTTATGAACTACAAAAAAACAATGACTAATACCAATGATAAATGAAACAAGGAGTTGGGTCTTTGAAAAGATAAACAAGATTAAGAATCCTTGAACCAAACTAAACAAGGAAATGAGAGAAAAGATACAAGAACTAATGCTGATGTTCCTCAAAAAATAGATGGCAATTAAAAAAGGGGAGAAAACTGACAAAAATGGCATTATATGAAGGCAATGTCATCCTTATACCAAAACTGCCAAAGAATAAAACAAGGAAAACCTTATTTAATAATATTTTTAAGATATTTTCAAACGTGCTCATGCAATACTTCAAAACAATTTCAATATCGCATTTAAATGATCATACATCATCATAAAATTGGTTTAAATCCAAAAACTCAAAAGACAAATCAACACATGCAAACTAATAGATGTAGTACATCACACAGAGGAATCACAAACAAAAACCTCAAGATCATCACAATCGATGTATAAGAAGCCTTTGACAAAATTCAAAGTTCCTTCATGAGAAAAGTCTTAAGAAGCTAGAAACAGCAGGAACTTTTTATAGTAATACAAAGGCCATGTATGTGAAACCCAAAGCCAGGGGCACACTTAATGGTGAAAAGTCTACAGCATTTCCTCTAAAATCAGAAACAAGTAAAACATGTGCATGCTCATCTCTCCTATACAAAATAGTGCCTGAAATTTTAATCAGAGCAATTAGACAAGGGAAGCATATACAAGGTAAGAAGTCAAATTATCCCTATTTACTGATTACTGACACTCTTTGAAGGAAGATCATACAGGATGTACCAGAAAAAATTTAATATGTGATAAACAAAATTGGCAAAGTAGCAGAAAACAAAAACAACAAGTATCAATAATATTTCTACACAACAAAAGCAATCCCACTGAGGGCTGGTTTGGGCTTGGTGGTAGAACACTAGCCTGGCGTGTGTGAGGCACCAGGTTCAATTCTCAGTACCATATAAAAATAAATAAGAAAAATGAAGGTATTCAATACATTTACAACTAAATAACTTAAAAAAATACAATCCCACTGAAAATGAAATCAGGATAACTGAAACTCATAATACATGCAAAAAAAAAACAATAGACAAGAAGAAAGGAAACCAAGCAGGTGATGCAAATATTCAAGGATAATTGCAGAACAATGAAAAAAACTGAAGAAGATAGAGTCTCCTCATATATTAATTAAAAGGCAACCTTATATGGGGAAGATAGCCAAGTACAGAAAGTGGTTCACAGATTTTATGCAATCCCTATCAAACCTCCATCGAAGTATTCACACAACTGGAAAAATTATTCTGAAATCCATATGGATGAAAAACAGACCAAAAATACACAAAGGAAACCTGAGACATAAGAGCAAAGAAGAAGGCATCACAATACTCAATTTCAAAGCAAAAGACAGCAATCATCAGGAAAACAGCATGAAAACGGCACTAAAAGAGAAACACAAAACAGAATTGATGGAAGTTACAGAGAAGAACCCACCTGGCAGTCATCTGATATTTGGACACATGTGCCAAAAACATATGCATGGGAAAAGCCAATTCTTTTTTTGATAAGTGCTGGCAGCAAAGGAATTGATAAAGAGCATGAATAGAGAATCCACAACATAGGAGGAAATATTTGTCCACTACTCCTCTGAGAGGGCATTAAAAACAAGAATGTATATGGAACTCAAAACACTATACATCAAATACAATTAATCCAATTAATAAGAACTTGACAGACATACCTCAAGAGAAGAAACACACATGGTCAAATATACATGAAGAAAATGTTCAAAGTATCTAGTAGTCAAGTGAAAACTGCTGAGCTTTCTTCTCTTCACAGAAAGAATGGAAATCATCAAGAATATTCGTAATAAATGTTGGTGAGAATGTGGGGAGAAAGGTACACTCACACATTGTTGGGGGGACCACAAATTAGTGCAACCACTCTGGCAATTCATATGAAAATTCCTCAAAAACTAGAAATGGAACCACCATATGATCTAGCAATTCCTATCCCGGGTACATATCTACAAGTTGTAAACTCAGCAGAGCAACAGGGATACAATTACATCAATGTCTATCCCAACACAAATCAGAGTAGTCAAGACATATTGAATGGATTATAAAATGTGGTATATAAACCACATTTTATAAACCGAAAGAAGTGTAACTCTGTCTTAAGAAATGAAATAATGCCATTTGTCAATGAATATATAAAACTAGAGAATATCGTGCTAAATAAAATAAGTCATATGAGAAAACTGAGATTTCAAAAGTTTTCTGACATACAGGGAAGCTAAAGTAAACAAAGAGGAACAAGTAGGGATGGATATGATTAAGTTCAATGGGAGATTAATAAAATGGAAAGAGCTAAATGGGGAGGGAGAAGGGATCAGGCAGGGGAGGGAACTTGGAAGGAATTTGACAATATTACTCTTCATGTAAGGAAATACAAGATAGAAAATCCACCTTTTATGTATAACTATGAATTAAAAATATTAAATGAGTGGAAGATACATCAGTGCAGAGGAAGAAGGTAAGTGGTGAGAGGTGAGGGAAAGGAATGGGAGGAACCAGAGTCTGAAATGGTATAAAAAACATACAATTATGATTATATCAGTATGAACCTCACTATCATGTACACGTTTAATGCAATGTAGGAGCAAAAGCAAAGGTCTCGGGAAAGTGGATGTCATATGTAGAAGAATGGAAGTAGATCTCTATTTCTCCACATGAAGAAGACAATACAAAAGCATTAACAAACCTAGATATAAGAACAGAAACCTACAACTATTTGCAAGATTTGGGAAAACATCTCAGCATATAGACATGGAGGATGGCTTTAGGAAGAAGAATATTATTGCTGAGGAAATAACAGCACAAAGAGATAAACAGGAGTGCATCAAAATAAAGCCTTCTGAAGAGCAAAGGAAACAACTAAAAGAGTGATGAGACAGTGTATACCATGGGAGACAATGCATGCCAGTTAATTTTTGACACAGGATTAGCATACTAAATATATAAACAACTAAAGGAATTCAGCACTGGAAGGAAAAACAACCCTTTTAATCAATGGCAAATGAACAGACAGTTAACTTAAAGGAAAGGTATAATCAGTCAAGTCTTACATGAAAAGAGTCAATATCTTTTGCCATAATGGACATGAAAATGAAAATTATGTTGAGATAACATTTTACCCAATTCAGCAAGCAATACTCAAGAATACACAAATAAACACTGATGAGGATCTGCATAATAGGAATCTATCAGTATTCTTCGTGAGGATGCATATTATTACTTCCACTACAGGAAGCAGAATGGAGGTTAATCTTCAAATTAAAAATAAAATTTCCCATGGCCCAGTTATATCAATGCTCACTGGTATTGAAAAAATACAGTCGTCATACAAACAATGGATTATTATTCAGCCATAGAAATGGTGCCATGTATAGGGAAATGGTTGGAACTGGATGGAATCGTGAGTGGTGAACAAAATAAGCCTGACTCAGAAGTAAACAGGTCATATGTGAAAATGGTCATCATGAAATGTGTAGGAAGACCATAAGTCGGAAGGGTGAGGAAAAAATCTGAAGGAAGAGGAAATGGTAAGGTTATATTTTGAGACTGACATTCATCAAACTAAGTTATACACAAATAGGAGTATGACACACAGAAACACTCTATCCTCTATAACAAATGTGCTGTGGTACGAAACTTTGACCCTCTTTTTATTTTCAGTCTACAATTCCTTAGTGCTGGGATACAATATGTATTCCAAGTATCAATGAGAAGGGAAGTAAAGAAACTTTTCTTAAGTATCTAAAATGTGTAGGCATATATTTTTATGTGTTTTATACTGTATAATCATAAAATGATGTTGGTGATGTTATCTCACACCCTGCTTTCCAGTCACTCCAGTATGTCAGGTGAACAATGGAAGACAAATTTTCATTGTGTGCAGAAGGTCTTCCTCTTATACATTTATGAATCTGGCTCCTTCCCTTCCTTTACGTGTCAACTTAAATGTCATAGCTGGGATAATTTTCAATGATTCCAGAATTCCCCTCACAGAACTATCCACCTCTGAACTATATATAAAATCATTAAATATAAAAGAAGTGAGAAGTATATTTTCTTCCATTTCTTACTTATAATGAATCTTGAGTCTTTCAGGGGAGTCGAGTCCACACTTCTGCTATCCTTAACTCCACTATTTTTGTTGGGTTTTCATTACATCCTTTGTCTTCACTCTCTTATTCAATCTACATATTTATATTTGCTCTTTATAAAGAATACTTCCCATTTTGCTCCCATCTCACCTTCAGGTTCAACTAACTACTCAATTAATTTTCACTCTAATTCGTTCCTTCCACAGTAAGGATACCCAAAATTTATTTACTCCCACCAACTTATAGAAATCTCCATCCTCTACATATGTCTCTCTTGGTGCTGTACTTATTTTCTATTGTGATCTAGTAGGGGCCTCATATATCTTTTTAGGATCACTGCCATCATTATGAGGATAGGGGAGACAATAAATTTTAAAAAGTGATGGAAAACAGGTATTAAAAGACACCTTACCTTTGGACAGGCGATGACAGGGGAGCATCACACAAGCTCTTTTCCTTGACATGGCTTTTACTACCAGTTGAAACCATATGTTCTCTTTCACTCTCAGCAATATTGTCGAGCAAGTTTGAAACCATATGTTCTCTTTCACTCTCAGCAATATTGTCGAGCAAGTTTCCACGTTTTGGGTTCCTAGTGTCACATTTTACTTTTTCGGTTATAAACAAAGTAAAAAAAGTCGATGAGACTCTCTATTATCTCAAGGTAATAAACAGCACAAATGGGGAGTCTTCAAAGAGATTACCATCATTCCTGTATTGGTGCAACTTTTCACACACTTCTCCTTTTCCTTCCCAGACAAACTAGGAAAAACAGAAAAAACAGAAAAACTATAATGAGCAATCATGAAATACACTTTCTTGTCAGCAGCTCCCAGATCATTTTTTCCAAAGACCACATCTTAGTCTACAATGCAATACTTAGTACACACAAAAAATTAGAGATAATACCTTGCACTGCATCAGATTATAATGGAATGATTTAGAAATCAACAACATAACAAAACATAGAAACTACACTAACAACTCTAGATTAAATAATGCACTACTGAATGGCCAATGGATAGCAGAAAATCAGGGACAAAAGTTTAAAATGTTTAAACGTAAATGAGGATAGGGGCAAAACATATCCAAATCTCTGAGACACTCTGAAGGTGGTTTTATGAGGAATTTCATAGCACTCACCACATTCATTAAAAGAATAGAAAGTCAACTAATAACCTAACATTACATCTCAAGGCCCTGGAAAGAGAAGAACAAATCAACACTAAAATTAGAAAAGGACTGGAAATCATTACAATCAGAGCCAACTTCAATGAAAGTGAAACAAAGTTTCAAAACAATTGATGATAAAAAATTGGTTGTTAAAACAAACATGTACTTGATAAAACTTTAACCTAGCTGAAACAAGAATGAAGGAAAAAAATCAAATTCCTACAATTTGTGAAAGAAAACGAAATATCATCGCAGGGAAATTCAGACGATAATCAGAAATATTTTTGAAAACTTATACTCCAATAAATTAGAAATTATGAAGACATTGACAATTTTCTAAAGAAAGGATACCTACCCTAAACTGAGCCTTAAGGACATAGAATATTTTAACATATCAATATCAAGCAAAAAATATTGAACTTAGTATCAAAAGCCTGCCAACAAAGAACAACCCAGGACACAATTGAATCTCAGCCAAGTACAAATAGACATTCAAAGAGGAACTAACATCAAACCTCCTCAAACAACTCTGAAAATATAAAGGAGGGTAATCTTCCAAAGTCATTCTGTGAACCTAGTATCACCATGATTTGAAAACCAAACAAAGACACACCAAAAAAAAACTTCAGGACAAAAATCCGGGGAATATGAACTCAAAAATTCTGAATGAACTACTGGAAAATTGATACCGAAAGTTATTAAAATGATAGCACAACATGATCAAGTGTGCTTTTTCACAGGGATGGAAGGTTGGTTCTACAAACACACACCAATAGATGTAATTCACCACATCAATACACATAAAGATAAAAATCACATGATTATCTTATTAGATGCAGCAAAAGCATTTGAAAAGATAAAGATTCAAAATATAAGAAAACGCGGAGATAGGATTATATCTGATCATTGAAAAAACTATTCATACTAAATCTAACTCCAACATCATTCTTTTTGTTGTTGTTGTTCTCATTAGTTGTATATGACAGTAGAATGCCTTTATACATTTTGATAGATCTAAATAAATGGAGGGTAAGTTATCATTTTTCTGGTTTTACATATTGTAGGATCACTTAGGTCATGCAGACAGATATATACATGAGGTAAAAAATGCCTGTTTCACTCTATTATGCTTCCTAGACCCATACCCCTTCCTGTCCCTTCACTCCTCTTTATCTAATATAAAGTAACAATATTCTTTCCTCTCTACCCCGGTATTGTGAACTAACAACTGCATATCAGAGAAAACATTGGGCCTTTAGCTTTTTGCTTTTAGCTTATTTCACACAAAATGATATTATCAGGCTCCATCCATTTACCAGCAAAGACCAAAACACTATTCTTCTTTAAATCTGAGTAACACTCCATGGCACATGCACATGAGTCTCTGATATAAAACTCACTTTCTCTATCCATTCATCTTTAGAGGGGGGAACCTTGGTTCATTCCATAACTTAGCTACTGTGAGTTGAGGTACTATAAACACTAATGTGACTGTGTCACTCTACTACGCTGATTTTAAGCACTTTGAGTATAAGCCTAGTACTAGGATAACTAGGTCTAATGCTGGTTCCATTTCAAGGTTTCTGAGGAATCTTCATAGTGTTTTCCATAATGTTGCATAATTTGATTTTCCACCAGCAGTACATAAGTTTCCCACATACTTATCAACATTTATTGTTGCTTGTATTCTTGAAAATCACCATTTGAAAATGAAGCTAGAGACACAATTCCAGAACTCAAACTATACTATACCTATAGTGAAGGAAAAAAAAAAAAAAAAAAAGAATGGTATGGGCACCAAACAGGCCCATAGACCAATGATACAGAATAGAAGGCACAGAAACAAACCCACATAAATAAAATTATCCCATACTAGACAAAGGTGCCAAAAACATTCATTGGAGGAAACATAGCCTCTTCAACAAATGGTGCTGGGAAAAAATTGAAAGCCATGTGCAACAAAATGAAATTAAACCTTTATCTCTGACCCTTCATGAAACTCAACTCAAGGTCGATCAAAGTCTTAGACACTAGAACAGAGACCCTGCGACTACTAAAAGAAAAGTAGGCCCAATCTTCACCATGTTGGCCTAGGATCTGACTTCCTTCACAAGACCCCTAAAGGTATAAGAAGTTAAATCAAGAATCAATAAATGGGACATGTTCAAACTATAGAGCTTCTCCTCAGCAAAAGAAAAAATCAATAATGAGAAGCATACAGATGGAAAGAAAATCTTTACCACGTGCACCTCAGATGAAACCTGAATCTCTAGAACATATAAACATTTCGAAAACTTAATACAAAGGCCATCCTAAATGGAGAAAAATGAAAGAATATCCTCTAAAAAACTGGAACAAGATAGGGATGCCCTTTAACCATTTCTGTTCAACAGAGTCCATTGTCACCCTAGCCAGAGCTATTAGGCAAAAGAGAGCAAGAAAACAGGAAAGAAGAGCTAAAACTAGGTCTGTTAGATGAGGACATGATTGTACACCTGTAAGACCCAAAAGCGATGCACCAGAGAAAATTCTAGAACTCCTGAAAAATTTACCAGTGTAGGGGCATACAAAATTAACACCCATAAATCAATTTTATAAGAGTAAACTGAAACAATTCATAGACAATAAGGCTGACTGCAGAAGGTTTCAAAAGGATCCTACATAAAAAAAGAAAATGAAAATAAGACACACATGTGAAAAATAAATATCACTAAATTAGATAAGCAAATTTCAATAAGTAGAAACTCTGAATTTAAAAATAAAGCAAAAGGACATGAGGAAATACATCCCTGTCTACCCTTCACACTGAATGTAAATGGGCTTGATTCTACAATTAAAGGCATTAAGTGAAATAGTGAGTGAAAAAAATCAAGAGCCAACTGTATCTTGTCTGCAGGAAATACACACCACAGGCAAAGAGACTCACAGAATGAAGGGATGGAAAATGGTATTTCCTTTTAATATAAATGGAAGCCAAAAGCAAGGAATGGTAGGTATTCTCATGTTTATCAAAGTAGACTTCAATCCACAAATAGCCAGAGATGACAAAGAAGACCAATAACTATTGGTAAAAGGAATAGGCCAAAAAGAATGTTTAATCACTATAAATATTTACACCTTGAACATCAGTGCCCCACATTTAATGAAACAAAAAGTACTAAAAGTAAAGGGACAGATAGGCCATGTACCATAAGTATGAGTGACTTCAATATACCACTCTCAACAAAACCTATGGCATCCAGAAAAAAAATTCAACATTCACTACAGAGTTCAACTGTACGTTTGATCAAAAGGACTGTACAGATAGATGTGTATGCAATACTTCCTCAGACAACAGTAGAATAATCATTATTTACATAGAATTTTCTCTACAGAAGACTGGAATTATGTCATCAAAGCTATTTTTAGCAAATACACAAAAGCAATGAAAGTAATTCCTTGCATATTATCAAATCACAATAAAGACCATTTCAAACCCACACCAAGAAAAACACAGAAACATTACAATCCCTTATACACAGTGAGAAATGTACTTTTGCATGAACAATGTGTAATCAAAGAAATTGGGGAAAGCATTAAAAGTCCCTTTGATTCATTGAAAAGAGAAAAAAAATAGAATCTATGATTTACATTGTAAGCACCACTAAGAAAGAATTTATAAATATGGTTACATAACTTATAAATCAGAAGAAACTCAAATAAATCACCTGTAGATGAATTTCAAGGACTCAGGGAAACAAGAACAATCCAATGCAAAACCCAGTAGAATCAAAGAAAGGATAAATAGTTGTGCCAAAATTTATGAATTAGAAAAACAATGAATAATACAAACAATAAATCAAACAAGGAGTTGGGTCTTTGAAAAGATAAACAAGATTAAGAATCCTTGAACCGAACTAAACAAGGAAAAGAGAGAAAAGATACAAATGAATAAAGTTACAGACAAAAAAAAAGGTGAATCTTATAATAGACACGATTCTGAAATCCACCAGATCACCAGGGACTTTTTTGAAAAGTTAAATGCCAATAAGTGGGAAATCCAGAGGCCTGTTGAAATAAATTACATCATAAAATCTAGCAAATGGAAAGAAAATTGAAAATTTTCTGGACACATATGATCTACAAAAATTGATCAGGAGGAAAGAGGAAGTTTAAAGAGAGCAAAAGCATGCCATTGTACTGAAAGAGGAATGAAAACCTTTCTACAAACAACAGCGCTGTACCACACACATTCATGGCTACATTATGTCAAAGCTTCAACAGAGAACTAATACTGATGTTCCTTAAAAAATAGATGGCAATTAGAAAAGGGAAGAAAACTGACAAAAATGGCATTATATGAAGGCAATGTCACCCTTAGCAAAACTGCCAAAGAATAAAACAAGGAAAGAAACTTATTTAATAATATTCTTAAGATATTTTAAAATGTGCTCATGCAATACTTCAAAACAATTTCAAAATTGCATTTAGATGATCATACATCATCATAACACTGGTTTAATTCCAAAACTGCATGGACAAGTCAACACATGCAAACTAATAGATGTAGTACATAACACAGAGGAATCACGAACAAAAACCTCATGATCATCGTAATCGATGTATAAAAAGCATTTCACAAATATCAAAGTTCCTCCATGAGAAAAGTCTTAAGAAGCTAGAAACAGCAGGAACGTGTTATAGTATTACAAAGGCTATGTATGCGGCTTTGGGTTTGACATACATTAAGTTTCCACACTTAATGGTGAAAAGTCTACAGCATTTCCTCTAAAATCAGAAATAAGTAAAAGATATGCATGATCATCTCTCCTATACAAAATAGCGCCTGAAATTTTAGAGCAATTAGACAAGGGAAGCATATACAAGGTGAGAAGTCAAATTATCCCTATTTACTGATTTCTGACACTATTTGAAGGAAGATCCTACAGGTTCTATCAGAAAAAATTTTACGATGTAATAAACAAATTTGGCAAAGTAGCAGAAAACAAAATCAACAAGTATCAATAATATTTCTACACAAAAAAAGCAATCACACTGAGGGCTGGTTTGGGCTCAGTGGTAGAACTAGCCTGGCGTGTGTGAGGCACCAGGTTCAATTCCCAGTACCATATAAAAATAAATGAGAAAAATAAAGGTACTCGATACATTTACAACTAAATAACTTAATACAAACCCACTGTGAATGAAATCAAGATAACTGCAACTCATAATAGATGAAAAAAAAATAGGAAGAAAGCTCACTGAGCAGGTGATACAAATATTCAAGGATAATTGCAGAACAATGAAAAAAAACCAAAGAAGATAGAGTCTCCTCATATATTAATTAAAAGGCAACCTTATATGGGGAAGATAGCCAAGTACAGAAAGTGGTTCACAGATTTTATGCAATCCCTATCAAACCTCCATCGAAGTATTCACGCAACTGGAAAAATTATTCTGAAATCCATATGGATGAAAAACAGACCAAAAATACACAAAGGAAACCTGAGACATAAGAGCAAAGAAGAAGGCATCATAATACTCAATTTCAAAGCAAAAGACACAGCAATCATCAGGAAAACAGCATGAAAACGGCACTAAAACAAAAACACAAAACAGAATTGATGGAAGTTACAGAGAAGAACCCACTTGGAATTCATCTGATATTTGGACACATGTGCCAAAAACATATGCATGGGAAAAGCCAATTCTTTTTTTGATAAGTGCTGGCAGCAAAGGAAGTGATAAAGTGCACAAATAGAGAATCTACAACAAAGGAGGAAATATTTGTCCACTACTCCTCTGAGAGGGCATTAAAAACAAGAATGTATATAGAACTCAAAACACTATACATCAAATACAATTAATCCAATTAATAAGAACTTGACAGACATACCTCAAGAGAAGAAACACACATGGTCAAATATACATGAAGAAAATATTCAAAGTATCTAGTAGTCAAGTGAAAACTGCTGAGCTTTCTTCTCTTCACAGAAAGAATGGAAATCATCAAGAATATTCATAATAAATGTTGGAGAGGTTGTGGGGGGAAGATACACTCACACATTGTTGGTGGGACCACAAATTAGTGCAACCACTCTGGCAATTCATATGAAAATTCCTCAAAAACTAGGAATGGAACCACCATGTGATCTAACAATTCCTATCCCGAGTACATATCCACAAGTTGTAAACTCAGCAGATCAACAGGGATACAATTACATCAATGTCTATAGCAAAACAATTCAGAGTAGGCAAGATATATTGAATGGATTATAAAATGTGGTATATGAACAGAAAGAAGTGTAACTCTGTCTTAAGAAATGAAATAATGCCATTTGCCAATGAATGTATAAAACTAGAGAATATCGTGCTAAATAAAATAACTCATATGAGAAAACTGAGATTTCAAATGTTTTCTCCCATAGGTGGAATCTAAAGCAAACAAAGAGCAACAAAGTAGGGATGGATATAATTAAGGTCCATGGGGGATTAATACAATGGAAAGAGCTTCATGGGGAGGGAGAAGGGTTCAGGCAGGGGAGGGAATTTGAAGAAATTTGACAGTATTACTCTTCAAGTATGGAAATATATAATAGGAAATCCACCTTTTATGTATAACTATGAATTAAAAATAAATAAATAAATGAGTGGAAGATAGATCAGTACAGTAGAAGAAAGTGAGGGGTGAGAGGTGAAGGAAAGGAATGGGAGGAACCAGGGTCTGAAATGGTATAAAAAACATACATTTATGATTATATCAGTATGAATCTCACTATCATGTACACGTTTAATGCAATGTAGGAGCAAAAGCAAAGGTCTCGGGAAAGTGGATGTCATATGTAGAAGAATGGAAGTAGATCTCTATTTCTCCACATGAAGAAGACAATACAAAAGGGTTAACAAACCTAGATATAAGAACAGAAACATACAACTATTTGCAAGAAATTTGAGGACACATCTCAGCATATAGACATGGAAGATGGCTTTAGGAAGAAAAATATTACTGCTGAGGTAATAACAGCACAAAGAGATAAACAGGAGTGCATCAAAATAAAGCCTTCTGAAGAGCAAAGGAAACAACTAAAAGAGTGATGAGACAGTGTATACAATAGGAGACAATACATGCCACTTAATTTTTGACACAGGATTAGCATACTAAATATATAAACAATTAAAGGAATTCAGCACTGGAAGGACAAACAACCCTTTTAACCAATGGCAAATGAACAGACAGTTAAATAAAGGAAAGGTATAATCGGTCAACACTTACATGAAAAAAGATTCACTGTCTTTTGCCATAAAGGACATGCAAATGAAAATTATATTGAGATACCATTTTACCCAATTCAGCAAGCAATACTCAAGAATACACAATAAATACTGATGAGGATCTCCATAATAGGAATCTATCAGTACTCTTCCTGAGGATGCATATTATTACTTCCACTACAGAAAGCAGAATGGAGGTTAATCTTCAAATTAAAAATAAAATTTCCCATGGCCCAGTTATACCAATGCTCACTGGTATTGAAAAATTACAGTCGTCATACAAACAATGGATTATTATTCAGCCATAGAAATGGTGCCATGTACAGGGAAATGGTTGGAACTGGATGGGATCGTGTTAAACAAAATAAGCCAGACTCAGAAGTAAACAGGTCATATGTGAAAATGGCCATCATGAAATGTGTAGGAAGACCATAAGTGGGAAGGGTGAGGAAAAAATCTGAAGGAAGAGGAAATGGTAAGGCTATATTTTGAGACTGACCTTCATCAAACTAAGTGAACAAGTATAGGAGTATGACACAGGAAACCTTTTATCCTTTATAACAAATATGCTGTGGTACAAAACTTTGACCCTCTTATCATTTTCAGTCTACAATTCCTTAGTGCTAAGATACAATATGTATTCCAAGTATCAATGAGAAGGGAAGTAAAGAAACTTTTCATTAAGTATCTAAAATGTATAGGCATATATTTCTATGTGTTTTATACTGTATAATCATAAAATGATGTTGGTGATGTTATCTCACACCCTTCTTCCCAGTCACTCTACAACGTGAGGTAAACGATTGAAGACAAATTTTCTGTGCAGAAAGTCCTCCTCTTACACATTTATGAATCTGGCTCCTTCCCTTCCTTTACGTGTCAACTTAAAGGTCATAGCTAGGATAATTTACAAGGATTCCAGAATTCCCCTCACAGACCTATCCACCTCTGAATTATATATAAACTCTTCAAATATAAGAGAAGGGCGAAATATATTTTCTTCCACTTCTTACTTATAATGAATTTTGAGTCTTTCAGGGGAATCGATTCCACACTTCTGCTATCCTTAATTCTACTATTTTTGTTGGGAATACATTACATCCTTTGTCTTCACTCACTTATTCATTCTAGATATTTACATTTGCTGTTTATAAAGAATATCTCCCTCTTTCCTCCCATCTCACCCTCAGGTTCAACTAACTACTCATTTAATTTTCATTCTAATTCTTTCTTTCCACAATAAGGATACCCAAAAATTATTTACTCTCACCAACTTATACAAATCTCCATCCTCTACCTATCTCTCTTGGTGCTGCACTTATTTTCTATTATGATCTAGTAGGGGCCGCATATATCGTTTTAGGATCACTGCCATCATTATGAGGATAGGGGAGATAATAAATTTTAAAAAGGATTGGAAAACAAGTATTAAAAGACACCTTACCTTTTGGACAGGCGATGACAGGGGAGCATCACACAAGCTCTTTTCCTTGACATGGCTTTTACTACCAGTTGAAACCATATGTTCTCTTTCACTCTCAGCAATATTGTCGAGCAAGTTTCCACGTTTTGGGTTCCTAGTGTCACATTTTACTTTTTCGGTTATAAACAAAGTAAAAAAAGTCGATGAGACTCTCTATTATTTCAAGGTAATAAACAACACAAATGGGGAGTCTTCAAGGAGATTACCATCATTCCTGTATTGGTGCAACTTTTCACACACTTCTCCTTTTCCTTCCCAGACAAACTAGGAAAGAAAAAAGAAAAATAAAAACTATAATGAGCAATCATGAAATACACTTTCTTGTCAGCAGCTCCCAGATCATTTTTTCCAAAAGACCACATCTTAGTCTACAATGCAATACTTAGTACATACAAAAAATTAGAGATAATACCTTGCACTGCATCAGATTATAATGGAATAATTTAGAAATTAACAACATAACAAAACATAGAAACTACACTAACAACTCTAGATTAAATTTTGCACTACTGAATGGCCAATGGATAACAGAAAATCAGGGATGAAAGTTTAAAATGTTTAAACGTAAATGAGGATGGGGCAAAACATATCCAAATCTCTGAGACACTCTGAAGGTGGTTCTATGAGGAAAGTTCATAGCACTCACCACATTCATTAAAAAAATAAAAAGTCAACTAATAACCTAACATTACATCTCAAGGCCCTGGAAAGAGAAGAACAAATCAACACTAAAAGTAGAACAAGATTGGAAATCATTACAATCAGAGCCAACATCAATGAAACTGAAAGTTTCAAAACAATTAATGATTAAAAATTGGTTGTTAAAACAAACATGTACTTGATAAAACTTTAACCTAGATGAACCAAGAATGAAGGGAAAAAATCAAATTCCTACAATTTGTGAAGGAAAAGGAAATATCACCACACAATAAAAGGAAATTCAGAAGATAATCGGAAACAATTTTGAAAACTTATACTCCAATAAAATAGAAATCATGAAGACATTGACAATTTTCTAGAGAAAGATTACCCACCTAATCTGAGCCTTGAGGACATAGAATATTTTAACACATCAATATCAAGCAAAAAAAAGTGAACATACTATAAAAGCCTGCGAACAAAGAACAACCCAGGACCCAATTGAATCTCAGCCAAGTACAAATAGACATTCAAAGAGGAACTAACATCAGTCCTCCTCAAATAAATGTATAAAAATAAATGGAACATAATTTTCCAAAGTCATTCTGTGACCCTAGTATCACCAGGATCTGAAAACAAAACAAAGACACACCAAGGAAAACAACAAGAGGCCAAAAATCCTGAGAATATAAATGCAAAAATTCTGAAAAACTACTGGAAAATTGATACCAAAACTTATTAAAATGATAGCACAACATGATCAAGTGTGCTTTTTCACAGGGATGCAAGGTTGGTTCAATATACATCAATAGATGTAATTCACCACATCAGTACACATAAAGACAAGAATCACATAATATCTCAAGAGATGCAGCAAAAGCATTTGAAAAGATAAAGATTCAAAACATAAGAAATCACAGAGATAAAGGAATATATCTGAACATTGAAAAAGCTATTCATACTAAATCTAAGTCAAACATTGTTCTTTTTTGTTGTTGTTTTCATTAGTTGTACATGACAGTAGAATGCATTCATACATTTGAATAGATCATACATAAATGGAGGATAAGTTATCATTTTTCTGATTTTACATATTGTAGGATCACTTAGGTCATGCAGTCAGATATGTACATAAGGTGAAAAATGCCTGTTTCACTCTATTATGCTTCCTAGGCCCATACCCCTTCCTGTCCCTTCACTCCTCTTTATCTAATATAAAGTAACAATATTCTTTCCTCCCTACCCTGCTATTGTGAACTAACACCTGCATATCAGAGAAAACATTGGGCCTTTAGCTTTTTGCTTTTAGCTTATTTCACATAAAATGATATTATCAGGCTCCATCCATTTACCAGCAAAGACCAAAACACTATTCTTCTTTATAGCTGAGTAATACTCCGTGGAACATGCACGTGTATCTTTGTGTGTTTGTGTGTATGTATGTACTGTGTGTGTGTTTGTGTGTGTGTGTTATATAAAACATATTTTCTCTATCCAGTCATCTGTAGAGGGGAACCTGAGTTCATTCAATAATTTAGCTATTGTGAGTTGATTTACTATAAACATTAATGTGACTGTGTCACTCTAGTATGCTGATTTTAAGCATTGTGAGTATAAGCCCAGTAGTGGGATAACTGGGTCAAATGCTGGTTCCATTCCAGGGTTTCTGAGGAATCTTCATAGTGCTTGCATAATGTTGCACCAATTTGGTTTTCTACCAGCAGTATATAAGTTTCCCACATACTTATCAACATTTATTGTTGCTTGTATTCTTGAAAATCACCATTTGAAAATGAAGCTAGAGGAACAATTCCAGAACTCAAACTATACTATACCTATAGTGAAGGAAAAAAAAAAAAAAAACAGAATGGTATGGGCACCAAACAGGCCCATAGACCAATGATACAAAATAGAAGACACAGAGACAAACCCACATAAATAAAATTATCCCATACTAGACAAAGGTGCCAAAAACATTCATTGGAGGAAACATAGCCTCTTCAACAAATGGTGCTGGGAAAAAATTGAAAGCCATGTGTAAAAAAATGAAATTAAACCTTTATCTCTGACCCTTCATGAAACTCAACTCAAGGTCGATCAAAGTCTTAGACACAAGAAGAGACCCTCCGACTACGAGAAGAAAAAGTAGGCCCAATCTTCACCATGTTGGCCTAGGATCTGACTTCCTTCACAAGACCCCTAAAGGTATAAGAAGTTAAATCAAGTATCAATAAACGGGACATGTTCAAATGATAAAGCTCTTCTGAGCAAAAGAAACAATCAATAATGAGAAGAGAGAGCCTCCAGATGGAGAGAAAGTCTTTACCATGTGCACCTCAAATGTAGCCTGAATGTCTAGGACATATAAACAACACAAAAGCTTAATAACAAAACGGTTCTAAATGTAGAAAAAATGAAAGCATACCTTCTAAAAACTGCAACAAGAAGGGGATGCCCTTTAACCACTTCTGTTCAAGAGTCCATGTCACCCTAGCCAGAGCTATTAGGTAAAAGAGAGCAAGAAAAGGGATACATACAGGAAAGAAGAGCTAAAACTAGGTCTGTTAGATGAAGACAGATTGTATACCTGAAAGACCCAAAAGCAATGCACTAGAGAAAATTCTAGAACTCCTGAAAAATTTAGCAGTGTAGGGGCATACAATTTAACACCCATAAATCAATTTTATAAGAATACTGAAACAATTCATGGACAATACATTCGGCAGACTGCAGAAGGTTCTCAAAAGAATCATACATAAAAAGAAGATGAAAATAAGAAGCGCATGTGAAAAATAAATATCACTAAAGTAGATAAGAAAATTTCAATAAGTAGTGACTCTAAATTTAAAAAAAAGCAAAGGACATGAGGAAATACTACCCTTCACACTGAATGTAAATGGGCTTGATTCTACAATTAAAGGCATTAAGTGAAATAGTAAGTGAAAAAAATCAAAAGCCAACTGTATCTTGTCTGCAGGAAGTACACATCACAGGCAAAGAGACTCACAGAATGAAGGGATGGAAAATGGTATTTCCTTTTAATATAAATGGAAGCTAAAAGCAAGGAGATGTAGGTATTCTCATGTTTATCAAAGTAGACTTCAAGCCACAATTAGCCAGAGATGACAAAGAAGATCAATAACTATTGGTAAAATGAATAGGCCAAAAAGAATGTTTAATCACTATAAACATTTACACTTGAACATCAGTGCCGAACATTTCATGAAACAAAAACTACTGAAAGTAAAGGGACAGATAGGCCATGTACCATAAGTATGAGTAACTTCAATATACCACTCTCAACAATAACTATACCATCCAGAAAAAAATTTGATATTCACTATGGAGGTTCAACTCTACTTTTGATCAAAAGACTGTACAGATAGATGTCTACACAGTACTTCCTCAGACGACAGTTGAAAAATTATTATTTTCATAGAATTTTCTCTAAAGCAGACTCAAATTAGGTCATAAAAGCTATTCTTAGCAAATACACAAAAGCAATGAAAGTAATTGCTTGCAATGTATCAGATCACAGGAAAGAATATTTCTATCCCACACCAAGAAAAACACAGAAACATTACAATCCCTTACACAGTGAGAAATGTACTTTTGCATGAATAATGTGTCATCAAAGAAATTGGGGGAAGCATTAAAAGTCCCTTCGAATCAATTGAAAAGAGAAAAAAAACAGAATCTATGATTTACATTGTAAGCAGCACTAAAAAGGAATTTATAAATATGGTTACATAACTTATAAATCAGAAGAAATTCAAATAAATCAACTGTAGATTAATTTCAAGGACTCAGGGAAACAAGGACAATCCAATGCCAAACCCAGTAAAATCAAAGAAAGGAAAAATAGTACTGCCAAAATTTATGAACTAGGAACAAAATGAATAATAACAACGATAAATGGAACAAGGAGTTGGGTCTTTGAAAAGATAAAGAAGATTAAGAATCCTTGTTTGAACCAAACTAAACAAGGAAGAGAGAGAAAAGATACAAATGAATAAAGTTACAGACAAAAAAAAAAAAAGGTGGATCTTATAATAGACACCATTCTGAAATCCACCAGATCACCAGGGACTATTTTGAAAAGTTAAATGCCAATAAGTGGGAAATCCAGAGGCCTAGTGGGACAAATTACATCATAAAAACTAGCAAATGGAAAGAAAATTGACAATTTTCTGGACACATATGATCTACAAAAATAGAATCAGGAGGAAAGAGGAAACTTAAAGAGAGCAAAAGCATGCCATTGTACTGAAAGAGGAATGAAAATCTTTCTACAAACAACAGCCCAGGACCACACACATTCATGCCTACATTTTGCCAGACTTTGAAAAGAGAGCTAATAATAATGCTCCTCAAAAAATCAGATGGCGTTTAGAAAACAGGGAGAAAACTGACAAAAATGGCATTATATGAAGGCAGGGTCACTCTTATAGGACTACTGCCAAAAAAAAAAAAAAAAGAAAAAGAAAAAAAAACAAGGAAAGAATCTTATTTAATAATATTCGTAAGAAAGATATTTTCAAATGTACTCATGCAATACTTCAAAACAATTTCAACATAGCATTTAAATGATCATACACCATCATAAAATAGGCTTAATTCCAAAAATTCAAATACAAGTCAACACATGCAAACTAATAGATGTAGTACATCACACAGAGGAATCACAAACAAAAACCTCATGATCATCACAATCGATGTATAAAAAGCATTTCACAAAATTCAAAGTTCCTTCATGAGAAAAGTCTTAAGAAGCTAGAAACAGCAGGAACGTGTTACAGTATTACAAAATCTATGTATGCCAAACCCAAAGCCAGGGGCACACTCAATGGTGAAAAGTCTACAGCATTTCCTCTAAAATCAGAAACAAGTAAAACATGTGCTTGCTCATCTCTCCTATACAAAATAGTGCCTGAAATTTTAGTCAGAGCAATTAGACAAAGGAAGCATATACAAGGTAAGAAGTCAAATTATCCCTATTTACTCATTATTTGACACTATTTGAAGGAAGATCCTACAGGCTCTACCAGAAAAATTTTAAGATATGATCAACAAATTTGGTAAAGGAGGAGAAAACAAAATCAGCAAGTATCAATAATATTTCTATACAACAAAAGCAATCAAAATGAGGGCTGGTTAGGGCTCAGTGGTAGAATACTAGCCTGGCATGTGTGAGGCACCAGGTTCAATTCTCAGTACCATATAAAAATAAATTAAAAAATAAAGGTACTCGATACATTTACAAGTAAACAACTTAAACAATACAATCCGACTAAAGAATGAAATCAGGATAACTGCAACTAATAAGAGATGCAAAAAAAAAAAATAGGAAGAAAGCAAACAAGCAGGTGATACAAATATTCAAGGAAAATTGCAGAATGATGAAAAAAACCTGAAGAAGACAGAATAATGAAAAGGCAACTTAAATATGGGGAAGATAGCCAAGTACAGAAAGTGGTTCACAGATTTCACGCAATCCCTATGAAACCTCCATCGAAGTATTCACGCAACTGGAAAAAATATTCTGAAATCCATATGGATGAAAAACAGACCAAAAATACACAAAGGAAACCTGAGACACAAGAGCAAAGCAGAAGGCATCACAATACTCAATTTCAAAGCATAAGACACAGCAATCATCAGGAAAACAGCAGGATACTAGTACTAAATCGGAAACACAAAACAGAATTGATGGAAATTACTGAGAAGAACCCACTTGGAAGTCATCTGATATTTGGACACAAGTGCCAAAAACAAATGCATGGGAAAAGTCAACTTTGTTTTTGTTAAGTACTGGCAGCAAAGAAAGTGATAATGAGCATGAATAGAGAATCCACAACATAGGAGGAAATATTTGTCCACTACTCCTATGAGAGGGCATCAAAAACAAGAATGTATATAGAACTCAAAACACTTAACATCAAATACAATTAATCCAATTAATAAGAACTTGACAGACATACCGCAAGAGAAGAAACACACATGGTCAAATATACATGAAGAAAATGTTCAAAGTATCTAGTAGTCAAGGAAATGCAAGTGAAAACTGCAGACCTTTCTTCTCTTCACAGAAAGAATGGAAATCACCAAGAATATTCATAATAAATGTTGGAGAGAATGTGGGGGAAAAGGAACACACACATTTTTGGTGGGACCACAAATTAGTGCAACCACTCTGGCAATTCATATGGAAATTCCTCAAAAACTAGGATTGGAACCACCATGTGATCTAACAATTCCTATCCCAGGTACATGTCCACAAGTTGTAAACTCAGCAGAGCAACAGGGATACAATTACATCAATGTCTATAGCAACACAAATCAGGGTAGTCACGATATATTGAATGGATTATAAAATGTGGTATACAAACAGAAAGAAGTGTAACTCTGTCTTAAGAAATGAAATAATGCCATTTGCCAATGAATGCACAGAACTAAAGAATATTGTGCTAAATAAAATAAGTCATATGAGAAAACTGAGATTTCAAATGTTTTCTCCCATAGGTGGAATCTAAAGCAAACAAAGAGGCACAAGTAGGGATGGATATGATTAAGGTCAATGGGAGATTAATAAATGGAAAGAGCTTCATGGGAGGGAGAAGGGTTCAGGCAGGGGAAGGAATCTGACAGTATTACTCTTCAAGTATGGAAATATATAATAGGAAACCCACATTTTATGTATAGCTATTAATTAAAAATAAATAAATGAGTGGAAAATAGATCAGTACAGTAGAAGAAGGTGAGGGGTGAGAGGTGAAGGAAAGGAATGGGAGGAACCAGGGTCTAAAATGGTATAAAAAACATACATTTATGATTATATCAGTATGAACCTCACTATTATGTACACGTTTAATGCAATGCAGGAGCAAAAGCAAAGGTCTCCGGAAAGTGGATGTCATATGTAGAAGAATGGAAGTAGATCTCTATTTCCCCACACGAAGAAGATAACACAAAAGGGTTAACAAACCTAGATATAAGAACAGAAACATACAACTATTTGCAAGAAATTTGAGGACACATCTCAGCATATAGACATGGAAGATGGCTTTAGGAAGAAAAATATGACTGCTGAGGAAATAACAGCACAAAGAGATAAACAAGAGTGCATCAAAATAAAGCCTTCTGAAGAGCAAAGGAAACAACTAAAAGAGTGATGAGACAGTGTATACCACGGGAGACAATGCATGCCAGTTAAGTTTTGACACAGGATTAGCATACTAATATATAAAAACTAAAGGAATTCAGCACTGGAAGGACAAACAACCCTATTAACCAATGGCAAATGAACAGACAGTTAACTAAAGGAAAGGTATAATCGGTCAACTCTTACATGAAAAAAGATTCAATGTGTTTTGCCATAAGGGACATGCAAATGAAAATTAGTTGAGATTCCATCTTATGCAATTCTGTAAGCATTACTCAAGAATACACAAACACTGATGAGGATGTGCGTAATAGGAATCTGTCAGTACTCTTCATGAGTATGCATATTATTACTTCCACTACAGGAAGCAGAATGGAGGTTAAACTTCAAATGAAAAATAAAATTTCCCATGGCCTGGTTTAACCACTGGCCTCTAGTATTGAAAAAATACAGTCAGCATACAAACAATGGATTATTATTCAGTCATAGAAATGGTGCCAAGTACAGGGAAATGGATGTAACTGGACAGGATCCTATTAAACAAAATAAGCCAGACTCAGAAGTAAACAGGTCATATGTGAAAATGGTCATCATGAAATGTGTGGAAAGACCATAAGTGGGAAGGGTGAGGAAAAAATCGGAAGGAAGAGGAAATGGTAAGTCTATATTTTGAGACTGATATTCATCAAACTAAATTATACACATATAGGAGTATGACACACAGAAACCCTCTATGCTCTATAACATATGTGCACTGGTACAAAACTTTGACCCTCTTTATTATTTTCAGTCTACAATTCCTTAGTGCTAATATACAATATGTATTCCAAGTATCGATGAGAAGGGAAGTAAAGAAATTTTTTGTTAAGTATCTAAAATATGTAGGCATATTTTTCTATGTGTTTTAAACTGTATAATCATAAAATGATGTTGGTGATGTTATCTCACACCCTGCTTCCCAATCACTCCACAACGTGAGGTGAACGATGGAAGACAAATTTTCACTGTGTGCAGAAGGTCCTCCTCTTATACATTTATGAATCTGGTTCCTTCCATTCCTTTATGGGTCAACTTAAAGGTCATAGCTGGGATAATTTTCAATGATTCCACAATTCCCCTCACAGACCTATCACCCTCTGAACTATATGTAAACTCTTTAATTATAAGAGAAGTACAAAATATATTTTCTTCCACTTCTTGCTTATAATGAATTTTGAGTCTTTCAGGGAATTTGAGTCCACATTTCTGCTATCCTTAACTCCACTATTTTTGTTGGGTATACATTACATCCTTTGTCTTCGCTCTCTTATTCAATCTACATATTTATATTTGCTCTTTATAAAGAATACTTCCCATTTTGCTCCCATCTCACCTTTAGGTTCAACTAACTACTCATTTAATTTTCATTCTAATTCTTTCCTTCCACAATAAGGATACCCAAAAATCATTTACTCCTACCAACTTATACAAATCTCCATCCTCTACATGTCTCTCTTGGTGCTGCACTTATTTTCTATTATGATCTAGTAAGGGCCTCATATTTCTTTTTAAGATCACTCCCATCATTATGAAGATATGAAAGACAATAAATTTAAAAAGGAAATGGGAAAAACATATTAAAAAACACCTTACCTTTGAGACAGGTGATGACAGGGGAGCATCACACAAGCTCTTTTCCTTGATATGGCTTTTACCTCCAGTTGAAACCACATGCTCTCTTTCACTCTCATTAATATTTTTGCCAAGCAAGGCTCGAAGTTTTGAGTTCACAGGGTCGCATTTTACTTTTATGGTAATAAAACAAAGTAAAAAAATTAGATGAGACTCTCTATTATTTCAAGGTAATAAACAGCACAAATGGGGAGTCTTCAAAGAGATTACCATCATTCCTGGATTGCTGCAATTTTTCACACACTTCTCCTTTTCCCTCATGGACATACTAGGAAAGAGAAAAAAAAAACATGAAAAATATATTGAGCAAGCCTGAAATACACTTTCTCCTAAGCAGCACCCAGATCATTTTCTCAAAAAGACCACATCTTAGTCCATAGTGCAATACTTAAAACGTACAAAAAATTAGAGATAATACCTTGCACTGCATCCGATTATAATGGAATGGTTAAGAAATCAACAACATAACAAAACATAGAAACTACACTAACAACTGTAGATTAAATAATACACTACTAAATAGCCAATGGATAGCAGAAAATCAGGGATGAAAGTTTAAAATGTTTAAACATAAATGAGGACAGGGGCAAAACATATCCAAATCTCTGAGCCACTCTGAAGGTGGTTCTATGAGGAACGTTCATAGCACTCACCACATTCATGAAAAGAATAAAAAGTCAACTAATAACTAACATTACATCTCAAGGCCCTGGAAAGAGAAGAACAAATCAACACTAAAAGTAGAACAAGATTGGAAATCATTACAATCAGAGTCAACATCAAAGAAACTGAAACGAAGTTTCAATACAATTCATAAAAAAATTGGTTGTTAAAACAAACATGTACTTGATAAAACTTTAACCTAGCTGAAACAAGAATGAAGGAAAAAAATCAAATTCCTACAATATGTGAAGGAAAAGGAAATATCACCACAGAATACACGGAAATTCAGACGACAATCAGAAACATTTTTGAAAACTTATACTCCCATAAAACAGAAATCATGAAGACATTGACAATTTTCTAGAGAAAGATTACCTACCTATTCTGAGACTTGAGGACATAGAATATCTTAACACATCAATATCAAGTAATAAAATTGAACATACAATCAAGGGCCTGCCAAGAAAGAACAAATCTCGACCCAATAGAATCTCACTCAAGTACAACTAGACATTCAAAGAGGAACTAGCATCAGTCCTCCTCGAACAATTCTATAAAAATAAATGGAACGTAATTTCCCAAATTCATTCTGTGACCCTAGTATCACTATGATTCCAAAACCAAAAAAAGACACACCAAGGAAAGAATACTTCAGGCCAATGATCCTGAGAACATCATCACAAAACTTCTGAAAAAACTACTGGAAAACTGATACCAAAATTTATTAAAAACATACTACAACATGATAAAAGGGGTTTTCACAGGGATGCAAGGTTGGTTCAACAAACACACACCAATATATGTAATTCACCACATCAATACACATAAAGACAAGAATCACATGATTATCTCAATAAATACAGCAAAAGCATTTGAAAAGACAAAGATTCAAAACATAAGAAAACACAGAAATAGAAGGAATATATATGAACATTGTAAAAGTTATTCATAGTAAATCTAAGTCCAACATCATTCTTTTTTGTTATTGCTGTTCTCATTAGTTGTACATAACAGTAGAATACATTCATATATTTTGATAGATCATATATAAATGGAGGATAAGTTCTCATTTTTCTGATTTTATATGTTGTAGAATCACTTAGGTCATGAAGTCAGATATGTACATGAGGTAAATAATGCCTGTTTCACTCTATTTCGCTTCCTAGGCCCATACCACTTCCTCTTGCTTGACTCCTATTTACCTCATATAAGGTAACTCTATTCTTTCCTCTCCACCCCGTTATTGTGAATTAACATCCACATGTCAGAGAAAACTTTAGGCCTTTGGCTTTTTGATTTTAGCTTATTTCACACAAAATGATATTCTCCAACTGCATCCATTTACCAGCAAATCCAAAATTCTATTCTTCTTTAGAGCTGAGTAATACTCCATGGCACACACACGTGTGTCTGTGCGTGTGTGTATGTATATAGTGTGTGTGCGCGTGTGTGTGTTATATAAAACACATTTCCTCTATCCATTCATAGGTAGGGGAGCACTTAGGTTAGTTCCATAATTTAGCTATCATGAGTTGAGGTGCATTAAACTTTGATGTGACTGTGTCAATCTAGTATGCTGATTTTAAGCACTTTGAGTATAAGCCCAGTAGTGGGATAACTGGGTCAAATGCTGGTTCCATTTCAAGGTTTCTGAGGAATCTTCATAGTGCTTTCCATAATGTTGCACCAATTTGGTTTTCTATCAGCAATACATAAGTTTCCCACATCGTCATCAACATTTATTGTTGCTTGTATTCTTGAAAATCACCATTTGAAAATGAAGCTAGAGGAACAATTCCAGAACTCAAACTATACTATACCTATAGTGAAGGAAAAAAAAAAAAACAGAATGGTATGGGCACCAAACAGGCCCATAGACCAATGATACAAAATAGAAGACACAGAGACAAACCCACATAAATAAAATTATCCCATACTAGACAAAGGTGCCAAAAACATTCATTGGAGGAAAGAGCCTCTTCAACAAATGGTGCTGGGAAAAAATTGAAAGCCATGTGTAAAAAAATGAAATTAAACCTTTATCTCTGACCCTTCATGAAACTCAACTCAAGGTCGATCAAAGTCTTAGACACAAGAACAGAGACCCTCCGACTACGAGAAGAAAAAGGAGGCCCAATCTTCACCATGTTGGCCTAGGATCTGACTTCCTTCACAAGACTCCTAAAGGTATAAGAAGTTAAATCATGAATCAATAAACAGGACATGTTCAAACTATGAAACTTCTCTTCAAGAAAAGAAACAATAATGAGGAGAGAGAGCCTCCACATGGAGAGAAAATCTTTACCACATGCACCTCAGAGGAAGCCTGAATCTCTAGGACATACAAACAACTCAAAAACTTAATACCAACACCATTCTAAATGGAGAAAAAATGAAAGAATGCCTTCTAAAAACTGGAACAAGATAGGGATGCCCTTTAACCACTTCGGTTCAAGAGTCCATGTCACCCTAGCCAGAACTATTAGACAAAAGAGAGTAAGTAAAGAAGACCTAAAAGTAAAGAAGTAAGTAAAGAGAGTAAGTAAAGAAGACAGGAAAGAAGACCTAAAACTAGGTGTGTTAGATGAGGACATGATTGTATACCTGAACAATCCAAAAGCAATGTACTGAAACTTCTAAAACTCCTGAAAAATTTAGCAGTGTAGAGGTATACAAAATTAACACCCATAAGTCAATTTTATAAGAGTAAACTGAAACAAATCATGGACAATAAGGGGCGCACTGCAGAAGCTTCTGACATTAAAAGAAGATGAAAATTAGACGCGCATGTGAAAAATAAATATCACAAAAGTAGATAAGCAAATGTCAGTAAGTAGTGACTCTAAATTTAAAAATAAAGCAAAAGGACATGAGGAAATGCATCCCTGTCTACCCTTCACACTAAATGTAAATGCTCTTGATTCTTCAGTTAAAGTCATTAAGTGAAATAGTGAGTGAAAAAAATCAAGAGCCAAATGTATCTTGTCTTCAGGAAATAAACATCACAGGCAAAGAGATTCACAGTATGAATGGATGGAAAATGGTATATCCTTTTCATATAAATGGAAGCCAAAAGCAAGGAGTGGTAGCTATTCTATTGTTTATCAAAGTAGACTTCAATCCACAATTAGCCAGAGATGACAAAGAAGATCACTACCTAATGGTAAAAGGAATAGGCCAAAAACAATGTTTAATCACTGTAAACATTTACACCTTGAACATCAGTGCCCCACATTTCATGAAACAGAAACTACTGAAAGTAAAGGGACAGATAGGCCATGTACCGTAAGTATGAGTGACTTTAATACACCACTCACAACAATACCTATGGCATCCAGACAAAAATTCAACAGTCTCTACGGAGTTCAACTATACATTTGATCAAAAGGACTGTACAGATGTCTATGCAATACTTCCTCACACAACTGTAGAATAATCATTTTTTATATAGAATTTTCTCTAAAGCAGACTCTAAATAGGTCATAAAAGCTATTCTTAGCAAATACACAAAAGTAATGAAAGTAATTCCTTACATATTATCAGATCACAATAAAGAACATTTCAAACTCACACCAAGAAAAGGACAGAAAAAGTACAATCCCTTAGACAGTGAGAAATGCACCTTTGCATGAATAATGTGTCATTAAAGAAATTGGGGGAAGCATTAAAAGCCCCTTCAAATCAACTGAAAAGAGAAACAAAACCCAGAATCTATGGGATAACAATGTAAGCAGCACTAAGAAGAAAATTTATAAATATGGTTACATAACTTATAAATCAGAGGAAACTCAAATAAATCACGTGTAGATGAATTTCAAGGTCTTAGGGAAACAAGAACAATCCAATGCCAAAGCCAGCAGAAAGAAAGGATAAATAGTAGTGCCAAATTTATGAACTAGAAAAATAATGACTAACACCAATGATAAATGAAACAAGGAACTGGGTCTTTGAAAAGATAAACAAGATTAAGAATCCTTGAACCAAACTAAACAAGGAAAAGAGAGAAAAGATACAAATGAATAAAGTTACAGACAAAAAAAAAAAAGGTGGATCTTATAATAGACACCATTCTGAAATCCAGCAGACCCACAGGGACTATTTTGAAGACTTAATGCCAATAAATGGGAAATGCAGAGGCCTGTTGAGATAAATTACATCATAAAAATTAGCAAATGGAAAGAAAATCAAAAATTTTCTGGACACATATGATCTACAAAAATAGAATCACGAGGAAAGAGGAAATTTAAAGAGAGCAAAAGCATGCCATTGTACTGAAAGAGGAATGAAAAAGGTTCCTACAAACAGCAGCCCAGGACCACACACATTCATGCCTACATTTTGCCAGACTTTCAAAAGAGAGTTAATAATGATGCCTCTCAAAAAATAGATGGCGATTAGAAAACAGGGAGAAAACTGACAAAAATGGCATTATATAAAGGCAAGTCACCCCTATAGGACTACTGACAAAAAAACAAACAAACAAACAAACAAGGAAAGAATCTTATTTAATATTCTTAAGAAAAATATTTTCAAATGTGCTCATACAATACTTCAAAACAATTTAAATATCACACTTAAATAATCATACACCATCATAACATTGGTTTAATTCCCAAATTCAAAGACAAGTCAACACATACAAACTAATAGATGTAGTACATCACACAGAGGAATCACGAACAAAAACCTCATGATCATCACAATCGATGTATAAGAAGCCTTTGACAAAATTCAAAGTTCCTTCATGAGAAAAGTCTTAAGAAGCTAGAAACAGCAGGAACGTGTTATAGTATTACAAAATCTATGTATGCCAAACCCAAAGCCAGGGGCACACTCAATGGTGAAAAGTCTACAGCATTTCCTCTAAAATCAGAAACAAGTAAAACATGTGCTTGCTCATCTCTCCTATACAAATAGTGCCTGAAATTTTAGTCAGAGCAATTAGACAAAGGAAGCATATACAAGGTAAGAAGTCAAATTATCCCTATTTACTCATTATTTGACACTCTTTGAAGGAAAATCCTACAGTCTCTACCAGAAAAATTTTAAGATATGATCAACAAATTTGGTAAAGGAGGAGAAAACAAAATCAACAAGTATCAATAATATTTCTCTACAACAAAAGCAATCTCACTGAGGGCTGGATTTGGGCTCAGTGATAGAGCACTAGCCTGGCGTGTGTGGCACCAGTTTCAATTCTCAGTACCATATAAACATAAATAAGAAAAATAAAGGTACTCGATACATTTACAAGTAAACAACATAAAACAATACAATCCCACTGATAATGAAATCAGGATAACTGCCACTCACAATAGAGGCACAAAAAAAATAGGCATGAAGAAAGAAATCCAAGCAGGTGATACAAATATTCAAGAAAAATTGCAGAATGATGAAAAAAACTGAAAAAGTAGAGTCTCCTCATATATTAATGAAAAGGCAACCTTAATAAGGGGACAATATACATGTACAAAAAGTGGTTCACATATTTTATGCAATCCCTATCAAACCTCCAACGATACTATTCATGCAACTGGAAAAATTATTCTGAAATCAATATGATTGAAAAATGGATCAAAAACACACAAAGGAAACCTGATACATAAGAGCAAAGAAGAAGGCATCACAATACTCATTTCAATGCATATCATCAGGAAAACAGCAGGATACCAGCAGTATATCAGAAACACAAAACAGAATTGATGGAAGATACAGAGAAGAACCCACTTGGAAATTATCTGATATTTGGCCACAAGTGCCAAAAACATATGTATGGGAAAAGTCAACTTCTTTTTTTGACAAGTGCTGGCAGCAAAGGAAGTGGTAATGAGCATGAATAGAGAATCTACAACATAGGAGGAAATATTTGTCCACTACTCCTCTGAGAGGGCATTAAAAACAAGAATGTATATAGAACTCAAAACACTTAACATCAAATACAATTAATCCAATTAATAAGAGCTTGATAAACATACCTCAAGAGAAGAAACACACATGGTCAAATATACATGAAGAAAATGTTCAAAGTATCTAATAGTCAAGGAATGAAACTGAAAACTGCAGAGCTTTCTTCTCTTCACAGAAAGAATGGAAATCACCAAGAATATTCATAATAAATGTTGGTGAGGATGTGGAGGGAAAGGTACACTCACACATTGTTGGTGGGACCACAAATTAGTGCAACCACTTTAGCAATTCATATGGAAATTCCTCAAAAACTAGAAATGGAACCACCATGTGATCTAGCAATTCCTATCCCGGGTACATATCCACAAGTTGTAAACTCAGCAGACCAACAGGGATACAATTACATCAAAATCTATAGCAACACAAATCAGAGTAGTCACGATATATTGAATGGATTATAAAATGTGGTATACAAACAGAAAGAAGTGTAAGTCTGTCTTAAGAAATGAAATAATGCCATTTGCCAATGAATGCACAGAATTAAAGAATATTGTGCTAAATAAAATAAGTCTTATGAGAAAACTGAGATTTCAAATGTTTTCTCCCATAGGTAGAATCTAAAGCAAACAAAGAGGAAAAAGTAGGGATGGATATGATTAACGTCAATGGGAGATTAATAAAATGGAAAGAGCTTCATGGGGAAGGAGAAGGGTTCAGGCAGGGGAGGGAATTTGAAGGAATTTGACAGTATTACTCTTCAAGTATGGAAATATATAATAGGAAACCCACATTTTATGTATAGCTATTAATTAAAAATAAATAAATGAGTGGAAAATAGATCAGTACAGTAGAAGAAGGTGAGGGGTGAGAGGTGAAGGAAAGGAATGGGAGGAACCAGGGTCTAAAATGGTATAAAAAACATACATTTATGATTATATCAGTATGAACCTCACTATTATGTACACGTTTAATGCAATGCAGGAGCAAAAGCAAAGGTCTCCGGAAAGTGGATGTCATATGTAGAAGAATGGAAGTAGATCTCTATTTCCCCACACGAAGAAGATAACACAAAAGGGTTAACAAACCTAGATATAAGAACAGAAACATACAACTATTTGCAAGAAATTTGAGGACACATCTCAGCATATAGACATGGAAGATGGCTTTAGGAAGAAAAATATGACTGCTGAGGAAATAACAGCACAAAGAGATAAACAAGAGTGCATCAAAATAAAGCCTTCTGAAGAGCAAAGGAAACAACTAAAAGAGTGATGAGACAGTGTATACCACGGGAGACAATGCATGCCAGTTAAGTTTTGACACAGGATTAGCATACTAATATATAAAAAACTAAAGGAATTCAGCACTGGAAGGACAAACAACCCTATTAACCAATGGCAAATGAACAGACAGTTAACTAAAGGAAAGGTATAATCGGTCAACTCTTACATGAAAAAAGATTCAATGTGTTTTGCCATAAGGGACATGCAAATGAAAATTAGTTGAGATTCCATCTTATGCAATTCTGTAAGCATTACTCAAGAATACACAAACACTGATGAGGATGTGCGTAATAGGAATCTGTCAGTACTCTTCATGAGTATGCATATTATTACTTCCACTACAGGAAGCAGAATGGAGGTTAAACTTCAAATGAAAAATAAAATTTCCCATGGCCTGGTTTAACCACTGGCCTCTAGTATTGAAAAAATACAGTCAGCATACAAACAATGGATTATTATTCAGTCATAGAAATGGTGCCAAGTACAGGGAAATGGATGTAACTGGACAGGATCCTACTAAACAAAATAAGCCAGACTCAGAAGTAAACAGGTCATATGTGAAAATGGTCATCATGAAATGTGTGGAAAGACCATAAGTGGGAAGGGTGAGGAAAAAATCGGAAGGAAGAGGAAATGGTAAGTCTATATTTTGAGACTGATATTCATCAAACTAAATTATACACATATAGGAGTATGACACACAGAAACCCTCTATGCTCTATAACATATGTGCACTGGTACAAAACTTTGACCCTCTTTATTATTTTCAGTCTACAATTCCTTAGTGCTAATATACAATATGTATTCCAAGTATCGATGAGAAGGGAAGTAAAGAAATTTTTTGTTAAGTATCTAAAATATGTAGGCATATTTTTCTATGTGTTTTAAACTGTAAAATCATAAAATGATGTTGGTGATGTTATCTCACACCCTGCTTCCCAATCACTCCACAACGTGAGGTTAACGATGGAAGACAAATTTTCACTGTGTGCAGAAGGTCCTCCTCTTATACATTTATGAATCTGGTTCCTTCCATTCCTTTATGGGTCAACTTAAAGGTCATAGCTGGGATAATTTTCAATGATTCCACAATTCCCCTCACAGACCTATCACCCTCTGAACTATATATAAACTCTTTAATTATAAGAGAAGTACAAAATATATTTTCTTCCACTTCTTGCTTATAATGAATTTTGAGTCTTTCAGGGAATTTGAGTCCACATTTCTGCTATCCTTAACTCCACTATTTTTGTTGGGTATACATTACATCCTTTGTCTTCGCTCTCTTATTCAATCTACATATTTATATTTGCTCTTTATAAAGAATACTTCCCATTTTGCTCCCATCTCACCTTTAGGTTCAACTAACTACTCATTTAATTTTCATTCTAATTCTTTCCTTCCACAATAAGGATACCCAAAAATCATTTACTCCTACCAACTTATACAAATCTCCATCCTCTACATGTCTCTCTTGGTGCTGCACTTATTTTCTATTATGATCTAGTAAGGGCCTCATATTTCTTTTTAAGATCACTCCCATCATTATGAAGATATGAAAGACAATAAATTTAAAAAGGAAATGGGAAAAACATATTAAAAAACACCTTACCTTTGAGACAGGTGATGACAGGGGAGCATCACACAAGCTCTTTTCCTTGATATGGCTTTTACCTCCAGTTGAAACCACATGCTCTCTTTCACTCTCATTAATATTTTTGCCAAGCAAGGCTCGAAGTTTTGAGTTCACAGGGTCGCATTTTACTTTTATGGTAATAAAACAAAGTAAAAAAATTAGATGAGACTCTCTATTATTTCAAGGTAATAAACAGCACAAATGGGGAGTCTTCAAAGAGATTACCATCATTCCTGGATTGCTGCAATTTTTCACACACTTCTCCTTTTCCCTCATGGACATACTAGGAAAGAGAAAAAAAAAACATGAAAAATATATTGAGCAAGCCTGAAATACACTTTCTCCTAAGCAGCACCCAGATCATTTTCTCAAAAAGACCACATCTTAGTCCATAGTGCAATACTTAAAACGTACAAAAAATTAGAGATAATACCTTGCACTGCATCCGATTATAATGGAATGGTTAAGAAATCAACAACATAACAAAACATAGAAACTACACTAACAACTGTAGATTAAATAATACACTACTAAATAGCCAATGGATAGCAGAAAATCAGGGATGAAAGTTTAAAATGTTTAAACATAAATGAGGACAGGGGCAAAACATATCCAAATCTCTGAGCCACTCTGAAGGTGGTTCTATGAGGAACGTTCATAGCACTCACCACATTCATGAAAAGAATAAAAAGTCAACTAATAACTAACATTACATCTCAAGGCCCTGGAAAGAGAAGAACAAATCAACACTAAAAGTAGAACAAGATTGGAAATCATTACAATCAGAGTCAACATCAAAGAAACTGAAACGAAGTTTCAATACAATTCATAAAAAAATTGGTTGTTAAAACAAACATGTACTTGATAAAACTTTAACCTAGCTGAAACAAGAATGAAGGAAAAAAATCAAATTCCTACAATATGTGAAGGAAAAGGAAATATCACCACAGAATACACGGAAATTCAGACGACAATCAGAAACATTTTTGAAAACTTATACTCCCATAAAACAGAAATCATGAAGACATTGACAATTTTCTAGAGAAAGATTACCTACCTATTCTGAGACTTGAGGACATAGAATATCTTAACACATCAATATCAAGTAATAAAATTGAACATACAATCAAGGGCCTGCCAAGAAAGAACAAATCTCGACCCAATAGAATCTCACTCAAGTACAACTAGACATTCAAAGAGGAACTAGCATCAGTCCTCCTCGAACAATTCTATAAAAATAAATGGAACGTAATTTCCCAAATTCATTCTGTGACCCTAGTATCACTATGATTCCAAAACCAAAAAAAGACACACCAAGGAAAGAATACTTCAGGCCAATGATCCTGAGAACATCATCACAAAACTTCTGAAAAAACTACTGGAAAACTGATACCAAAATTTATTAAAAACATACTACAACATGATAAAAGGGGTTTTCACAGGGATGCAAGGTTGGTTCAACAAACACACACCAATATATGTAATTCACCACATCAATACACATAAAGACAAGAATCACATGATTATCTCAATAAATACAGCAAAAGCATTTGAAAAGACAAAGATTCAAAACATAAGAAAACACAGAAATAGAAGGAATATATATGAACATTGTAAAAGTTATTCATAGTAAATCTAAGTCCAACATCATTCTTTTTTGTTATTGCTGTTCTCATTAGTTGTACATAACAGTAGAATACATTCATATATTTTGATAGATCATATATAAATGGAGGATAAGTTCTCATTTTTCTGATTTTATATGTTGTAGAATCACTTAGGTCATGAAGTCAGATATGTACATGAGGTAAATAATGCCTGTTTCACTCTATTTCGCTTCCTAGGCCCATACCACTTCCTCTTGCTTGACTCCTATTTACCTCATATAAGGTAACTCTATTCTTTCCTCTCCACCCCGTTATTGTGAATTAACATCCACATGTCAGAGAAAACTTTAGGCCTTTGGCTTTTTGATTTTAGCTTATTTCACACAAAATGATATTCTCCAACTGCATCCATTTACCAGCAAATCCAAAATTCTATTCTTCTTTAGAGCTGAGTAATACTCCATGGCACACACACGTGTGTCTGTGCGTGTGTGTATGTATATAGTGTGTGTGCGCGTGTGTGTGTTATATAAAACACATTTCCTCTATCCATTCATAGGTAGGGGAGCACTTAGGTTAGTTCCATAATTTAGCTATCATGAGTTGAGGTGCATTAAACTTTGATGTGACTGTGTCAATCTAGTATGCTGATTTTAAGCACTTTGAGTATAAGCCCAGTAGTGGGATAACTGGGTCAAATGCTGGTTCCATTTCAAGGTTTCTGAGGAATCTTCATAGTGCTTTCCATAATGTTGCACCAATTTGGTTTTCTATCAGCAATACATAAGTTTCCCACATCGTCATCAACATTTATTGTTGCTTGTATTCTTGAAAATCACCATTTGAAAATGAAGCTAGAGGAACAATTCCAGAACTCAAACTATACTATACCTATAGTGAAGGAAAAAAAAAAAAACAGAATGGTATGGGCACCAAACAGGCCCATAGACCAATGATACAAAATAGAAGACACAGAGACAAACCCACATAAATAAAATTATCCCATACTAGACAAAGGTGCCAAAAACATTCATTGGAGGAAAGAGCCTCTTCAACAAATGGTGCTGGGAAAAAATTGAAAGCCATGTGTAAAAAAATGAAATTAAACCTTTATCTCTGACCCTTCATGAAACTCAACTCAAGGTCGATCAAAGTCTTAGACACAAGAACAGAGACCCTCCGACTACGAGAAGAAAAAGGAGGCCCAATCTTCACCATGTTGGCCTAGGATCTGACTTCCTTCACAAGACTCCTAAAGGTATAAGAAGTTAAATCATGAATCAATAAACAGGACATGTTCAAACTATGAAACTTCTCTTCAAGAAAAGAAACAATAATGAGGAGAGAGAGCCTCCACATGGAGAGAAAATCTTTACCACATGCACCTCAGAGGAAGCCTGAATCTCTAGGACATACAAACAACTCAAAAACTTAATACCAACACCATTCTAAATGGAGAAAAAATGAAAGAATGCCTTCTAAAAACTGGAACAAGATAGGGATGCCCTTTAACCACTTCGGTTCAAGAGTCCATGTCACCCTAGCCAGAACTATTAGACAAAAGAGAGTAAGTAAAGAAGACCTAAAAGTAAAGAAGTAAGTAAAGAGAGTAAGTAAAGAAGACAGGAAAGAAGACCTAAAACTAGGTGTGTTAGATGAGGACATGATTGTATACCTGAACAATCCAAAAGCAATGTACTGAAACTTCTAAAACTCCTGAAAAATTTAGCAGTGTAGAGGTATACAAAATTAACACCCATAAGTCAATTTTATAAGAGTAAACTGAAACAAATCATGGACAATAAGGGGCGCACTGCAGAAGCTTCTGACATTAAAAGAAGATGAAAATTAGACGCGCATGTGAAAAATAAATATCACAAAAGTAGATAAGCAAATGTCAGTAAGTAGTGACTCTAAATTTAAAAATAAAGCAAAAGGACATGAGGAAATACATCCCTGTCTACCCTTCACACTAAATGTAAATGCTCTTGATTCTTCAGTTAAAGTCATTAAGTGAAATAGTGAGTGAAAAAAATCAAGAGCCAAATGTATCTTGTCTTCAGGAAATAAACATCACAGGCAAAGAGATTCACAGTATGAATGGATGGAAAATGGTATATCCTTTTCATATAAATGGAAGCCAAAAGCAAGGAGTGGTAGCTATTCTATTGTTTATCAAAGTAGACTTCAATCCACAATTAGCCAGAGATGACAAAGAAGATCACTACCTAATGGTAAAAGGAATAGGCCAAAAACAATGTTTAATCACTGTAAACATTTACACCTTGAACATCAGTGCCCCACATTTCATGAAACAGAAACTACTGAAAGTAAAGGGACAGATAGGCCATGTACCGTAAGTATGAGTGACTTTAATACACCACTCACAACAATACCTATGGCATCCAGACAAAAATTCAACAGTCTCTACGGAGTTCAACTATACATTTGATCAAAAGGACTGTACAGATGTCTATGCAATACTTCCTCACACAACTGTAGAATAATCATTTTTTATATAGAATTTTCTCTAAAGCAGACTCTAAATAGGTCATAAAAGCTATTCTTAGCAAATACACAAAAGTAATGAAAGTAATTCCTTACATATTATCAGATCACAATAAAGAACATTTCAAACTCACACCAAGAAAAGGACAGAAAAAGTACAATCCCTTAGACAGTGAGAAATGCACCTTTGCATGAATAATGTGTCATTAAAGAAATTGGGGGAAGCATTAAAAGCCCCTTCAAATCAACTGAAAAGAGAAACAAAACCCAGAATCTATGGGATAACAATGTAAGCAGCACTAAGAAGAAAATTTATAAATATGGTTACATAACTTATAAATCAGAGGAAACTCAAATAAATCACGTGTAGATGAATTTCAAGGTCTTAGGGAAACAAGAACAATCCAATGCCAAAGCCAGCAGAAAGAAAGGATAAATAGTAGTGCCAAATTTATGAACTAGAAAAATAATGACTAACACCAATGATAAATGAAACAAGGAACTGGGTCTTTGAAAAGATAAACAAGATTAAGAATCCTTGAACCAAACTAAACAAGGAAAAGAGAGAAAAGATACAAATGAATAAAGTTACAGACAAAAAAAAAAAGGTGGATCTTATAATAGACACCATTCTGAAATCCAGCAGACCCACAGGGACTATTTTGAAGACTTAATGCCAATAAATGGGAAATGCAGAGGCCTGTTGAGATAAATTACATCATAAAAATTAGCAAATGGAAAGAAAATCAAAAATTTTCTGGACACATATGATCTACAAAAATAGAATCACGAGGAAAGAGGAAATTTAAAGAGAGCAAAAGCATGCCATTGTACTGAAAGAGGAATGAAAAAGGTTCCTACAAACAGCAGCCCAGGACCACACACATTCATGCCTACATTTTGCCAGACTTTCAAAAGAGAGTTAATAATGATGCCTCTCAAAAAATAGATGGCGATTAGAAAACAGGGAGAAAACTGACAAAAATGGCATTATATAAAGGCAAGTCACCCCTATAGGACTACTGACAAAAAAACAAACAAACAAACAAACAAGGAAAGAATCTTATTTAATATTCTTAAGAAAAATATTTTCAAATGTGCTCATACAATACTTCAAAACAATTTAAATATCACACTTAAATAATCATACACCATCATAACATTGGTTTAATTCCCAAAATTCAAAGACAAGTCAACACATACAAACTAATAGATGTAGTACATCACACAGAGGAATCACGAACAAAAACCTCATGATCATCACAATCGATGTATAAGAAGCCTTTGACAAAATTCAAAGTTCCTTCATGAGAAAAGTCTTAAGAAGCTAGAAACAGCAGGAACGTGTTATAGTATTACAAAATCTATGTATGCCAAACCCAAAGCCAGGGGCACACTCAATGGTGAAAAGTCTACAGCATTTCCTCTAAAATCAGAAACAAGTAAAACATGTGCTTGCTCATCTCTCCTATACAAAATAGTGCCTGAAATTTTAGTCAGAGCAATTAGACAAAGGAAGCATATACAAGGTAAGAAGTCAAATTATCCCTATTTACTCATTATTTGACACTCTTTGAAGGAAAATCCTACAGTCTCTACCAGAAAAATTTTAAGATATGATCAACAAATTTGGTAAAGGAGGAGAAAACAAAATCAACAAGTATCAATAATATTTCTCTACAACAAAAGCAATCTCACTGAGGGCTGGATTTGGGCTCAGTGATAGAGCACTAGCCTGGCGTGTGTGGCACCAGTTTCAATTCTCAGTACCATATAAACATAAATAAGAAAAATAAAGGTACTCGATACATTTACAAGTAAACAACATAAAACAATACAATCCCACTGATAATGAAATCAGGATAACTGCCACTCACAATAGAGGCACAAAAAAAATAGGCATGAAGAAAGAAATCCAAGCAGGTGATACAAATATTCAAGAAAAATTGCAGAATGATGAAAAAAACTGAAAAAGTAGAGTCTCCTCATATATTAATGAAAAGGCAACCTTAATAAGGGGACAATATACATGTACAAAAAGTGGTTCACATATTTTATGCAATCCCTATCAAACCTCCAACGATACTATTCATGCAACTGGAAAAATTATTCTGAAATCAATATGATTGAAAAATGGATCAAAAACACACAAAGGAAACCTGATACATAAGAGCAAAGAAGAAGGCATCACAATACTCATTTCAATGCATATCATCAGGAAAACAGCAGGATACCAGCAGTATATCAGAAACACAAAACAGAATTGATGGAAGATACAGAGAAGAACCCACTTGGAAATTATCTGATATTTGGCCACAAGTGCCAAAAACATATGTATGGGAAAAGTCAACTTCTTTTTTTGACAAGTGCTGGCAGCAAAGGAAGTGGTAATGAGCATGAATAGAGAATCTACAACATAGGAGGAAATATTTGTCCACTACTCCTCTGAGAGGGCATTAAAAACAAGAATGTATATAGAACTCAAAACACTTAACATCAAATACAATTAATCCAATTAATAAGAGCTTGATAAACATACCTCAAGAGAAGAAACACACATGGTCAAATATACATGAAGAAAATGTTCAAAGTATCTAATAGTCAAGGAATGAAACTGAAAACTGCAGAGCTTTCTTCTCTTCACAGAAAGAATGGAAATCACCAAGAATATTCATAATAAATGTTGGTGAGGATGTGGAGGGAAAGGTACACTCACACATTGTTGGTGGGACCACAAATTAGTGCAACCACTTTAGCAATTCATATGGAAATTCCTCAAAAACTAGGAATGGAACCACCATGTGATCTAGCAATTCCTATCCCGGGTACATATCCACAAGTTGTAAACTCAGCAGACCAACAGGGATACAATTACATCAAAATCTATAGCAACACAAATCAGAGTAGTCACGATATATTGAATGGATTATAAAATGTGGTATACAAACAGAAAGAAGTGTAAGTCTGTCTTAAGAAATGAAATAATGCCATTTGCCAATGAATGCACAGAATTAAAGAATATTGTGCTAAATAAAATAAGTCTTATGAGAAAACTGAGATTTCAAATGTTTTCTCCCATAGGTAGAATCTAAAGCAAACAAAGAGGAAAAAGTAGGGATGGATATGATTAACGTCAATGGGAGATTAATAAAATGGAAAGAGCTTCATGGGGAAGGAGAAGGGTTCAGGCAGGGGAGGGAATTTGAAGGAATTTGACAGTATTACTCTTCAAGTATGGAAATATATAATAGGAAACCCACATTTTATGTATAGCTATTAATTAAAAATAAATAAATGAGTGGAAAATAGATCAGTACAGTAGAAGAAGGTGAGGGGTGAGAGGTGAAGGAAAGGAATGGGAGGAACCAGGGTCTAAAATGGTATAAAAAACATACATTTATGATTATATCAGTATGAACCTCACTATTATGTACACGTTTAATGCAATGCAGGAGCAAAAGCAAAGGTCTCCGGAAAGTGGATGTCATATGTAGAAGAATGGAAGTAGATCTCTATTTCCCCACACGAAGAAGATAACACAAAAGGGTTAACAAACCTAGATATAAGAACAGAAACATACAACTATTTGCAAGAAATTTGAGGACACATCTCAGCATATAGACATGGAAGATGGCTTTAGGAAGAAAAATATTACTGCTGAGGTAATAACAGCACAAAGAGATAAACAGGAGTGCATCAAAATAAAGCCTTCTGAAGAGCAAAGGAAACAACTAAAAGAGTGATGAGACAGTGTATATTATGGGAGACAATGCATGCCAGTTAAGTTTTGACACAGGATTAGTATACTAAATATATAAACAACTAAAGGAACTCAGCACTGGAAGGACAAACAACCCTTTTAACCAATGGCATATGAACAGAGAGTTACCTAAAGGAAAGATAGAATCGGTCAACTCTTACATGAAAAAGAGTCAATATGTTTTGCCATAAGGAACATGCAAGTCAAAATTAGTTGAGATTCCATCTTACCCAATTCAGCAAGCAATACTCAAGAATACACAATTAAACAATGATGAGGATGTGCGTAATAGGAATCTATCAGTACTCTTCATGAGGATGCATATTATTATTTTCACTACAGGGAGCAGAATTGAGGTTACTCTTCAAATGAAAAATAAAATTTCCCATGGCCCGGTTATACCACTGCCCACTAGTATTGAAAAAGTACAGTCAGCATACAGACAATGGATTATTATTCAGTCATAGAAATGGTGCCATGTACAGGGAAATGGATGTAACTGGACAGGATTCTGTTAAACAAAATAAGCCAGACTCAGAAGTAAACAGGTCATATGTGAAAATGGTCATCATGAAATGTGTAGGAAGACCATAAGTGGGAAGGGTGAGGAAAAAAATCGTAAGGAAGAGGAAATGGTAAGGCTATATTTTGAGATTGACATTCATCAAACTAAGTTACACACGTAGACAAGTATGACACAGAGAAACCCTCTATCCTCTATAACAAATGTGCACTGGTACGAAACTTCCACCCTCTTAATTATTTTCAGTCTATAATTCCTTTGTGCTAAGATACAACGTGTATTCCAAGTATCAATGAGAACGGAAGTAAAGAAATTCTTTATTAAGTATCTAAAATGTGTAGGCATATATTTCTATGTGTTTTATACTGTATAATCATAAAATGATGTTGGTGATGTTATCTCGCACCCTGCTTCCCAGTCACTCCAGAATGTCAGGTGAACAATGGAAAACAAATTTTCATTCTGTGCTATAGGTCCTTATATATCTATGAATCTGGCTACTTCCCTTCCTTTACGTGTCAACTGAAATATCATAGGTGGGATAATTTTCAATGATTCCAGAATTCCCCTCACAGACCTATCCACCTCTGAACTATATATATAAAAATTTAATTAAAAAAGAGGTGAGAAATATATTTTCTTCCACTTCTTACTTATAATGAATATTGAGTCTTTCAGAGGAATCTAGTCCACACTTCTGGTATCCTTAACTCCACTATTTTTGTTGTGTTTCCATTACATCCTTTGTCTTCACTCTCTTATTCAATCTAGATATTTACATTTGTTCTTCTTTAAAGAATATTTCCCAACACCGCCTACCCCTGCACCAAAGGTGGGCGCCATCACTAGTTGCGGAATGAGCTAGTGGGTGATTCAGGCTGCCTGCATCCCAGAGGTAGCCTGAGGGCCCCCAATCCCCCTGCCTTGCAGAGCTAGGCAGGGGGCAGCCAACCCGCCCTACCTCCAGGCAGAAGTCATGAGCCATCACTGTTCGACCCTGCCCGACCACTATGTGGAGGTCTGCTGACATCGGGGAGCAAGCCGGCAGAGGAGCCAGCCCGCCTGCATTGTGGAGCTAGTCAGAGGCTTCTTTATAGGCTGGTGCAGGCATTTTGAATTATTCCTGAGGGCATGGACATCATCATTGGAAGTGCAACTCCCTTCCTGAGACACCTACAGGAGGCTAGAGGACCTTTGACAAGACCCAGGAGTCAAGAAGAGGAGGTATTGAGAGACTCAGGACCAACTCAGAGCCACCTGGTGAGTCACTCCCACTGGGCGGGTTCCCCGGATGGGGCAGTAATCCCAAAATGCAGGGAACATCATGGAGTAGAGTGGCCCAGTGAGACTCCCCTGCTGGAGCCAAGAACCCAGTCAACCAGGAGCATTGCAGAGGAGGGCCGCAAAGCGAGAGGCTTAGACGTAGAGTGAGGGTCCAAGGCCCAGGCGATACCTCCAGTCCCCAGGGAACATCGCAGAGGAGGGCTACCCAGTTCAGGTGGTGGTTCTGGACTGAAGGGAACTTCTCAGAGGAGAGCTGTCTAGCGAAACTTCCCCACCGAGTGAGTCTTCCCCACTTGGTGAGGCTTTCCCACCAGCGCAGTAGAATCAGAGACACAGACCCAGATCAGACATGCCCCAGTCCGCAGTCTAGTCCCCCTTTGACTGACCATCAGTCAACAAGTGGAGGTGCCTCTACCCACTGACAGGTAATATATACCACCTGAAGGCCACCAACCCTAGAGGGGCAGCTTCCTAGTGCATTATCAAGTTCCTCCAAGACTTCAGACTACTGAAGGCTAAGAGGTGAGTAACTGGAAATCTACAGGGACACTATAAGTCAACAGAGGAAATCTGCAATATCTCAGAGTTTCACTACTAGAAGGGTAGACACCTGAGAAATATGAGAAAACAAGGGAAGAAAATGTCCCAAACAAACCTAGATGGCATAACAATAAAATCTAATGACAGCATGGCAGAAGAAATGTCAGAAAGGGAGTTCAGAATGTACATAATTAAAATGATCAGAGAAGCAAACGATGAGATGAAAGAGCAAATGCAGGCTTTGAATGATCACACCTCTCATCAGTTAAAAGAGCAAACACAGGAAGCAAAAGATCATTTCAATAAAGAGTTAGAGATACTGAAAAAAAACCAGACAGAAATCCTTGAAATGAAGGAAACAATAAACCAAATAAAGAACTCCATAGAAAACATAACCAATAGTACAGAACACCTGGAAGACAGAACCTCAGATATTGAAGACAAAATATTTAATCTTGAAAACAAAGTTGACCAAACAGAGAAGATGGTAAGAAATCATGAACAGAATCTACAAGAATTATGGGATATCATGAAAAGGCCAAATTTAAGAATTATTGGGATTGAGGAAGGCTTAGAGAAACGAACCAAAGGAATGAACAAACTATTCAATGAAATAATATCAGAAAATTTCCCAAATCTGAAGAATGAAATGGAAAATCAAATACAAGAGGCTTAATAGGACTCCAAATGTATAAAATTATAATAGACCCACACCAAGGCACATTATAATGAAAATAGCTAACATACAAAATAAAGACAGAATTTTAAAGGCTGCAAAGGAAAAAAAAACAAATTACATTCGGGGAAAACCAATATGGATATCAGCAGATTTCTCAATTCAGACCCTAAAGGCTAGAAAGGGCCTGGAACAACATTTTTCAAACTCTAAAGAAAACAGATGCCAACCAAAAGAATACAGGCAACAATAGGTGTTGGCAAGGATGTGAGGAAAAAGGTACACTCATACATTGCTGGTGGGGTTGCAAATTAGTGCAGCCACTCTGGAAAGCAGTGTGGAGATTTCTTAGAAAACTTGGAATGGAACCACCATTTGACCCAGCTATCTCACTCCTTGGCCTATACCCAAAGGACTTAAAAGCAGTATACTATAGAGATACAGCCACATCAATGTTCATAGCTGCTCAATTCACAATAGCCAGATTGTGGAACCAACCTATATACCCTTCAATTGATGAATGGATAAAGAAACCATGGTATATATACAAAGAAATATTATTCAGCCATAAAGAATAATGTAATTATGACATTTGCAGGCAAATGGATGAAATTGGAGAATATCATGCTAAGTGAGATAAGCCAATCTCAAAAAAACCAAAGGATGAATGAGCTTGCTTATAAGTGAATGATGACACATAATAGGGGTAGGAGGGGGGCAAGAATGGAGGGACAAGGGATTGTATAGAGGGAAAAGAGGGGTGGGAGGGGTGGGGGGAAGGAGAAAAGAATTAACAGAATGTGTCAAAAACTATTACCCTAGGTAAATGTATGATTACACAAATGGTATGCCTCTACTTCATGTACAAACAGAGAAACAAGATGTATCCCACTTGTTTACAATACAAATAAATTAAAATTTTTAAAAAAAATTTTTTAAAAACAGAATATTTCCAATTTTTCTCCCTTCTCACCTTCAGGTTCAACTAACTACTCATTTAACTTTCATTCTAATTCTTTCCTTCCACAGTAAGGATACCCAAAAATTATTTACTCCCACCAACTTATACAACTCTCCATCCTCTACATGTCTCTCTTGGTGCTGCACTTATTTTCTAGTTCTGCACTATTTTCTATGTGATCTAGTAGGGGCCTCATATTTCTGTTTAGGATCACTGCCATCATTATGAGGATATAGGAGACAATAAATTTAAAAAAGAGATGGGAAACATGGATTAATAGACACCTTACCTTTGAGATGGGTGATGACAGGGGAGCATCACACAAGCTCTTTTCCTTGATATGGCTTTTACTACTAGTTGAAACCATATGTTCTCTTTCACTTTCAGAAATATTCTTGTCAAGCAAGGTTCCAAGTTTTGGGTTCACAGGGTCGCATTTTCCTTTATGGTAATAAAGTGAAAAAAAAATGGATGAAACTTTCTGTGATTTCAAGGTAATAAACAGCACAAAGGGGGAGTCTTCAAAGAGATTACCATCATTCCTGGATTGCTGCAATTTTTCACAAACTTTTCCTTTTCCTTCACGGACAAACTAGGTAAGAAAAAAAAAAAAAAACATGAAAAGTGTAATGAGCAAGCATGAAATACACTTTCTTCTCAGCAGCACCCAGATCGTTTTCTCAAAAAGACCACATCTTACTCCACAATTCAATACTTAGTACGTACAAAAAATTAGAGATAATACCTTGCACTGCATCAGATTATAATGGAACGGTTTAGAAATCAACAACATAACAAAACATAGAAACTACTCTAACAACTCTAGATTATAAAATACATTACTGAATGACCAATGGAGAGCAGAAAATCAGGGATGAAAGTTTAAAATGTTTAAATGTAAATGAGAATATTAGAAAAACATATCCAAATATCTGAGACTCTCGGAAGGTGGTTCGAAGAGGAAAGTGCATAGCACTCATCTCATTCATTAATAGAATAGCAAGCCAACAAATAAATAACCTAACATTATATCTCAAGGCCCTGGAAAGAGAAGAACAAATCAACACTAAAGCAGAACAAGACTGTAAATCATTAAAATCAGCAAAAATCAATGAAATGAAAATAAATTTTCAAAAAAAGTCAATGATAGAAAATATTGTTTTGCTAAATGAATTATATATTGATAAACGATTAGCCAAATTGAACAGAGTGAAGTACAAAACTCAAATTTCTAAAATTTGTGACTTAAAAGAAAATATCAACACCAAGAACACTGAAATACAGGATAATCCAGAACTTTTGAAAACTTATACTGCAATAAAATATATAATCTTGAATATTGACAAATTTCTAGTAAAAGAATATTTACATAAATCTAGCTAGGAGAACACAGAATTGTAACAGATCAATTTCAAGGAAACAAATTAAAGAATCTACCAAAAGTCTTCCAAAAAGAAAAGTCCCACCCAATGGAATCTCAGTTGTGTTCAATAAGACTTTCAAAGAAAAACTAACCTCAATCTTCCTCAAACTATTCTGTGAAAAAGAAAAGGAGGGGACTCTTCCAAATTCATTCCGTGACCCTAGTATTATCATGATTCCAAAACTAAACAAAGACACATCAAGGAAAGAAAACTTCAGGCCAATAATCCTGAGAACATAAAAGCAAAAGTTCTGAATAAAATACTGGCAAATTGATACCAAACATTTTTAAAAAGTATAGTACACCATGAGCAGTTAGGTTTCATTCGAAGGGTGAAAGTTTGTTTCAACATAAGGAAATTAATAGATGTAATTCACCACATCAATACACATAAAGACAAGAATCACATGATTATCTCAATAGATGAAGAAAGGGCATTTGAAAAAAACTAAAGTTTCAAAACACAAGAAAAATTGGAGCTAGCAGGAACATATTTCAACATTGTAAAAGTTGTTTACATTAAGCCCAAAGCCAACATCATTCTACATGGAGAAAAACTGAAAGTATTCCTTCTAAAACCTGGAACAAGACAGGTGTACTCACTGTCACCACTTGTATTCAACATAGTTCAAGTTAATCTAGTCAGAGTTATTAGACAAAAGAAAGAACAGGGATACATACAGGAAAAGAAGAGCTCTGTTTGATGATGACATGATTCTATACTTAGAACACTGAAAAAAACTGGACCAGAAACACTCTGGAAGTCACGAAAAAATTCAGCAATGAAGCAGCATACAAAATTAACACCCATAAATCAACTGCATAAGAGTAAACTAAAACAATTCATGTGTACTAAGGCAGCACTGAAGAAGGTGCTCCAAAAAAAAAAAAAAAAAAAAACCTACGTAAAAAGAAGACAAAAATCAAACAATAGAGCATATGATAGAATAAATCCCACCAGAGCAGGTAAGCAAGTGTGAATTATGAGTGAATCCAAACTGAAAATAAAGCAAAATGACACAAAGAAATACATATCTACCATTCATACCGAATGTAAATGGGCTTGATTCTTCAATTAAAGGCATTAAGTGGACTATTGGATGAAAAAAATCAAGAGCCAACTGTATCTTGTCTGCAGGAAACACACAACACCTGCAGAGAGACTCACAGAATGACAGGATGGAAAATGGTATTTCCACTTCATACAAATGAAAGTCAAAACCAAGAAACAATAGCTCTTCTCATATTTGACAAAGCAGATTTCCAACCACCATTAGCCAGAGATGACAAAGAAGATCACTACCTACTAGTAAAAGGAATAATCCAAGAAGAAGTTTTAATGACTGTAAAGTTTTATGCCCTGAACATCAGTGCCCCACTTTCTAGAAACAAAAACTACACAAAATAAAGGGAGAGACAGGCCCCGTTAAATAAGTGTGGGTCAATTCAATATGCCACTCTCACCAATAGCTATGTTATCCTGACAAAAACTCAACAGTTACTACAGAGTTCGACTGTACTTTTAATCAAAAAGACTTCAGATATGTCATGGAATATTTCTTCAGACAACAGAATAATCATTCTTTTCATAGAATTTTCTCTGAAACAGACCATATATAAGGCCAGAGAGGCTATTCTTAGTAAATACAAAGCAATCAAAATAATTCCTTGCATATTTTATCATATCAAAATAAAATAAGATTTCAAAAGCATACCAAGAAAAATGACAGAAATAGTATGATCACTTAGAGAATGAGCAGTACACTTTTTCATGAAGAATGGGTCATCAAAGAAATCAGGGGAAATATTAAAAGACCCTTAAAATCAACTGAAATGGGAAATACATATCACAATCAACAGGATACAATGAAAGCAATGTTAACAAGGAAATTTATAAATATGGCTACATACCTTAAAAATCAGAGGGATCTCTACTAAATTAACTATAGATGAATCTCAAGGTTTTAGGGAAACAAAAACAATCCAACACCAAATCCAGTAGAAAGAAAGAAATGATAAGTATTAGTATCAAAATTAATGAAATGGAAAATGAATGAACAATACCAACAATAAATGAAATAAAGAGAGTTTCCTTGAAAAGATAAACAATATTAATAAACCCTGAACCAAACTAACCAAAGACAAGAGGGAGAAGATACAAATGAATAATGTTATAGATGAAAAAGTGGATCTTATAAGAGACATTTTTCTGAAATTCAGAGGACCACTAGGGACTATTTTGGAAAATTAAATGTCAATAAATGGGAAATCCAGAAGCCTATTAGGATGACTTACATTATAAAAGTCATAAAATGTTAGAGAAATAAATTTCTAGACATATATGATACAAAAATTGAATCAAGAGAATACAGGAAATCTAAACAGACCAACAGCATGCCATTATATTGAAGCAGTAATAAAAAGCCTTCCTAAAACAAAAGCCCAGGACCAAACACATTCATGGCTAAAATTTGCCAGACCATCAAATGAGAACTAACACTGGTGCTTCTCAAAATTACATGGAATAGAAAAGGGAGGAAACTGAAAAACACATTCTATTACTGCAATATCATCCTTATAGGAAAACTGCATAAACACATAACAAGGGAAGAACACTATTTAATAATATCTTGAGGAAGGTATTTTGGAAAGTCCACATGAAATGCTTGAAAACAATTTGAACAACACATTAAAATGATCATACAATATCATAATATTGGTTTAATTCTAAAAATGCAAGGATGGTTCAGCACATGCAACTCAATAAATGTAGTACAACACACAGAGAATCAAGGACAAAAATCTCATGATAATCGCAATAGATGTAGAAAAAGCCTTTGACAAAATTCAACAGCCCTTCATAAGAAAAGTCTTAAGAAACTAGGAGCAGCAGGAACTTGCTATAGTATTACAAAGGCTATGCAGGCCAAAACCAAAGCCAATGGCATACTGAATGGTAAAAAATTGAAAGCATTCCCTCTAAAATCAGAAAAAAGTAAAAGTTGTGCATGCTTACCACTTCCACACAAAATAGCACTGGAAGTATTGGTCACAGCAATTAGACAAGGGAAGGAAATAAAAAGCAGAAACTCAAATTATCCCTATTTACAGACTATCTGATCCTCTTTTAGAAGATCCTAAATCTCTCAGATGCTTGCCAAACTAGCTTAAATCAAAATCAACATACATAGAAATATAATATTTCTATACAACAAAAGCAATCCCACTGAGGGCTGGAGTTTTGGCTTACTGGTAGAGAACTTGCCTGGAAGTGTGAGGCACTAGGTTCAATCCTCAGCACCACCTAAAAATAAATGAATAAAATAAAGGTACTGTGTCCACTTACAACTAAAAAATTTTAAAAACACACAAGGAGAATGAAATCAGGATAACAACTCCACTTATAAGAGACAAAAAAAAATAGGAATAACAAAACCAAGAAGATAAAATAACTATTCAAGAAAAATTGCAGAATGAGGAAAACAAAATTGAAGAAGACACTAAGAGATAGAAAGACCTCTTATATTCATGAAACGGCAAACAATATTGGGAAAATATCCATATGCCAGACAGCAGTTCACAGATTTTATACAATCCCAATAAAAACTCCAATGATGTCCTCAAGGAACTGGAAAAATTTATTCTGAATTCACAGTAGAAAAACAGAACAAATATAGAGAAAGGAAAACAGAGACACAAGAGCAATGCAAAAGGCATCACAATGCCCAATTTCAAAGCACAAAACTGAGCATTAGTCAGGAAAACAGCATGATGCTGGCACTGAAAGAGAAACACAAACTAGAATTGACTGAAGATACAGAGACAAATCCACTTGGCTGCATTGAACAGATTCTTGTATACAAGTGTCAAAAATATGTCACCAAGAAGAGATAGTTTTTTCATTTGTTTAGGTGCTGGCAGCAAAGGAAATAATAAAGAGCATAAAGAGAGAATCTACAGAATAAGAAAAAAAATCTATGTCCACTACTCCTATCAAGAGGGCATTAATAACAAGAATATAGAGAGGCTGGGGTTATGGCTCAGAGGTAGAGCACTCACCTAGCACATGTGAGGTGCACGGTTTGATCCTCAGTACCACATAAAATAAATAAAAATAAAGGTGTCCACCTACAACTAAAAAAATTTTTGAAAAAAGAATACGTGAAAAACTGAATATGCTTAATATCATGAATATAATTAACCTGATTATTACTAAACAGACATTTCTCAAAAAAGAAGAAACACATTCAATACTTATTAAAAATTTTTCAAAATCTCTAACACACATTAAATGCAAGTCAAAAATACTCAGAGAAATCCTCTCTCTTCAATCAAAATAGCAGAAATAATATTATAATAATTATAATAATAATATAATAATTATAATAATAGCAGAGAGCCAGGACCAGTGTAGAGCCGCCAGGTGAGATTTACACACCGGGGAGGTGGGCCCAGTGGGCCCCAGCCTGCAGTCTAGGACCCCTGCGGTTGAGGCACCAATGCCCACTAGCAGAGAATATACTCCACCATCCTTAGAGAGGCATCATCCTTTTTGGGTCACTGCATTATCAAATTCCTCCAAGACTTCAGGCTACAGAAGAATAGGAGGTGAGTTATTGGAAACCTGTAGGGACACTATAAGTCTATAGTGGGTAAACAGTAATACCTCAGATTTGCACTCCTAGAGGGGAAGACACATGAGTGATATGAAGAAACAAGGGAAGAAAGGGTCCCAAAGAAACCTAGATGCTGCATCAATAAAATCCAATGGCAGCATGGCAGAAGAAATGTCTGAAAAGGAGTTCAGAATGTACAAAATTAAAATGATCAGAGAAGCAAAGGATAAGAGAGCAAATGCAGGCTTTGAATGATCGCACCAATCAACAGTTCAAAGAGCAAATGCACGAAATAAAGGATCATATCAATAGAGAGATAGAGTTTCTGAAAAAAAAAAAAAGAAATTCTTGAAATTAAGGAAACAATAAACCAAATTAGAAACTCTACAGAACGCATAACCAATACTACCTTGTATTCTATCAGATCATAATGGAATGAAATTAGAAATCAATGATAAAATAAAAAACATAAACTACTCCAACACCTGGAGATTAAATAATATGCTATTGAATGATGCATGGATAACAGAAGACATGAAGGGGGGAAATTTAAAAAAATTCTTAGAGGTAAACAAGAAAAAAGATACAACATATCAAAATCTCTGGGACACTATGAAAGCAGCAATAAGAGTAAAATTCAATTCATGGAGTGCATTCAATGAAAGAACAAAAAGTCAGCAAATAAGCGACCTAACACTACAGCTCAAAGTTCTAGAAAAAGAACAGATCAACAACAAAAGTAGTAGAAGACAGGAAATAGTTAATCAGAGCTGAAATCAAAGAAATTGAAACAAAAGAAACAATCAAAAAATTGACAAAATAAAAAGTTGGTTCTTTGAAAAAATAAACAAAATTGATAAACCCTTAGCCATGCTAAGAAAGAGAGAGAAAACTCAAATTACTAAAAACCAGGATGAAAAAGGAAATATTGTAACAGACACTACTGTAATACAAAACATGAATAGAAGCTTTTTGAAAATTTATACTCCAACAAAATACAAAATCTCAAACACATTGACAGGTAACTAGAGACACATGATCCACCCAAACTGAATGAGGAGGATATACACAAATTAAATAGATCAATTTCAAGTCATGAAATACAAGAAGTCAACAAAAGCCTACCAACAAAGAAAAGTCCAGGACCAGATGGATTCTCAGGCAAGTTCTACAAGACCTTTAAAGAAGAGCTAATTCCAATACTCCTCAAGGTATTCCATGAAATAGAAGAAGAGGGAACCTTTCCAAACTCTTTCTATTAAGCTAGTATCACCCTGATACCAAAACCAGACAGAGACACATCAAGGAAACAAAATTCCAGACAAATATCCCTAATGAACATAGATGCAAAAATTCTCAACAAACTTTTAGCAAATTGCATACAAAAACATATTAAAAAGATACTGCACCATGATCAAGTGAGATTTACCCCAGGGATGCAAGGTTGTTTCAACATCCAGAAATCAATAAATGTAATTCACCATATCAACAGACTTAAAGTTAAAAATCACATGATTATTTCAATAAATGCAGAAAAAGTATTTGATAAAATACAGCACCCCTTCATGCTCAAAACACTAGAAAAAAATAGGGATAGTAGGAACATTCCTCAACATTGTAAAGGCTATCTATGCTAAGCCCATGGCCAACATTATTCTAAATGGTGAAAAACTGAAAGCATTCCCCCTAAAAACTGGAACAAGGCAGGGATGCCCTCTTTTACCACTTCTACTCAACATCATCCTTGAAACTCTAGCTGGAGCAATTAGACAGACCAAGAAAATTAAAGGGCTGTGAATAGGAAAAGAACAACTCAAACTACCCCTATTTGCTGATGACAAGATTATATATTTAGAGGAACTGGAAAATTCCACCAGAAAACTTTTAGAACTCATAAGTGAATTCAACAAAGTAGCAGGATATAAGATAAATGCTGGCGATCCAAGATGGCAGACGAGAGGGTGACTACATCTCCAGTCGCTCCAGAAACCAGGATTCAAGAAGGGGAGGCATTGAGAGACTCGGACTAAAATAGAACCACGGGGTGAATCTCCCCCACCAGGTGAAGCTCGGCCTGGGCAGCAGACCCGGACAGGGGCGATTTTTCAGAGCAGGGCAGGGCAGCTAGAGTCTTCCCCAGGTAGCCCGGCTCAGTGCAGCGGTGGGCTCCTCCCATAGGACCAGTCTCTCGAAGCAGGCGACCCAGTGAGAGCCTTTCTGCACAGAACCATCTCCAAGTCCTGCCAGCAGTGACCTCCGGTCTGCAGGCAGCGTCAGGGACCAGAAAAGGACAGCCAGGGACTTCCCCAAGCAGCCATGCTACCTCCAGCGGAGGGTCCTTTCACAACCAGCTTCTCGGAGCAAACCACCCAGTGAGAGCCTTTCCACACAGAGCCAGCTCCAAGCCCTGGAACCAGTAGCGGGCTAGGGACTACTGGAAGCACTAGGGACTTTGGAAGCACTGCATTATCAAGTTCCTCCAAGACATCAGGCTACTGAAGACTGGGAGGTGATATACTGGAAATCTACAGGACACTGTAAGCCAATAGAGGAAATCTGCAATATCTCAGAGTCCCACTGACATCTGACCAATATGAGAAAATAAGGGAAGAAAATGTCCCAAACAAACCTAGATACTATATCAACAAAACCCAATGACAGCACAGAAGAAGAAATGTCAGAAAGGGAGTTCAGAATGTACATAATTAAAACACTCAGGGAAGCAAACAAGGAGATGAAAGAGCAAATGCAGGCATTAAATGATCGCACCAATCAACAGTTAAAAGACCAAATACAGGAAGCAAGAGATCATTTCAATAAAGAGTTAGAGATACTGAAAAAAAAAACAAACTGAAATACTTGAAATGAAGGAAACAATAAACCAAGTTAAAAACTCCATAGAAAGCATAACCAATAGGATAGAACACCTGGAAGACAGAACCTCAGACATTGAAGAAAAAATATTGAATCTTGAAAACAAAGTTAACCAAACAGAGAAGATGGTAAGAAATCATGAACAGAATCTACAAGAATTATGGGATAACATGAAAAGGCCAAATTTAAGAATTATTGGGATTGAGGAAGGCTTAGAGAAACAAACCAAAGGAATGAACAATCTATTCAATGAAATAGTATCAGAAAATTTCCCAAATCTGAAGAATGAAATGGAAAACCAAGTACAAGAGGCTTATAGGACTCCAAATATACAAAATTAAAACAGACCCACACCAAGGCACATTATTATGAAAATACCTAACATACAAAATAAAGACAGAATTTTAAAGGCCATGAGAGAAAAGAATCAAACTACATTCAGGGGAAAACAAATAAGAACATCAGCAGATTTTTCAATCCAGACCCTAAAAGCTAGAAGGGCCTAGAACAACATTTACCGAGCCCTGAAAGAAAACGGATGCTAACCAAGAATCTTATACCCAGCAAAACTTACTTTAAGATTTGATGACGAAATAAGATCCTTCCATGATAAACAAAAGCTAAAGGAATTTACAAAAAGAAAGCCAGCATTACAAAACATTCTCAGCAAAATATTCCATGAGGAAGAGATGAAAAACAACGATGCAAATCAGCAACGGGAGGAAGTAGCCTAAAGGAATAGTCAAATAAAGGAGAAACCAAATCATGTCAAAAAACAAAAATGAGTCAAATGACTGGGAATACAAATCATATCTCAATAATAACCCTGAATGTCAATGGCCTGAATTCATCAATCAAAAGACATAGACTGGCAGACTGGATTAAAAAGAAAAATCCAACAATATGCTGCCTGCAAGAGACTCATCTCACAGAAAGATATACCCATAGACTAAAGGTGAAAGGATGGGAAAAAACATACCATGTACATGGACACAGCAAAAAAGCTGGAGTATCCATCCTCATTTCAGAAAATGTGGACTTCAAGCCAAAACTAGTCACAAGGGATAAAGAAGGACATTACATGCTGCTTAAGAGAAGCATAAATCAGCAAGACATAACAATCATAAATATCTATGCCCTGAATATTGGCTCATCCATGTACATCAACCAAATCCTTCTCAATTCCAGATCAAATAGACCACAACACAATAATACTGGTGGATTTTAACACACCTCTCTCACCACTGGATAGGTCTACTAAACACAAATTGAATAAAGAAACCACAGATCTCAATAACACAATCAACAATTTAGACTTAACCGACATATATAGAATATACCATCCAACAAAGAACGAATACACTTTCTTCTCAGTTGCACATGGATACTTCTCTAAAATAGACCATATTTTATGCCACAAAGCTACTGCTAGCAAATACAAAAGATAGAGATACTACCTTGTATTCTATTAGATCCTAAGGGATTGAAATTAGAAATAAATGACAGAATAAAAAACAGAAACTACTCCATACCAAGAGATTAAATAACACACTATTATATGATGAATGGATAACAGAAGATATCAGGAGGGAAATAAAAAAATTCTTAGAAGTAATCAAGAACAAAGACACTTCATATCAAAATCTCTGGGACAATATGAAAGCAGTACTTAGAGGAAGATTTATTTCATGGGGCGCATTCAACAAAAGAAGTACAAATCAATAAATAAACGACTTAACACTACAGCTCAAAGTCCTAGAAAAAGAAGAGCAGACCAACACCAAAAGTAGTAGAAGACAGGAAATAGTTAAAATCAGAGCCGAAATCAACAAAATTGAAACAAAAGAAACAATCGAAAAAATTAACAAAATAAAGAGTTGGTTCTTTGAAAAAATAAACAAAATTGATAAACCCTTAGCCACACTAACAAAGAGAAAAGGGTGAAAACTCAAATTACTAAAATCCGGAATGAAGAAGGAAATTTCACAACAGACACAAGTGAAATACAAAAGATAATTAGAAGCTATTTTGAAAATCTATACTCCAACAAAAAAGAAATTCTTGAAGACATCAACAAGTTTCTAGAGACATATGAATTACCTAAACTGAACGAGGAGGATATACACAACTTAAATGAATCAATTTCAAGCAATGAAATAGAAGAGGTCATCAAAAGCCTACCAACAAAGAAAAGTCCAGGACCAGATGGGTTCTCAGCCGAGTTCTACAAAACCTTTAAAGAAGAGCTCATTCTGATACTCCTCAAAGTATTCCATGAAATAGAAGAGGAGGGAACCCTCCCAAACTCATTCTATGAAGCCAATATCACCCTGATACCTAAACCAGAGAGAGACTCATCAAGGAAACAAAATTTCAGACCAATATCCTTAATGAACATCGACACAAAAATTCTCAATAAAATTTTAGCAAATCGCATACAAAAATATATTAAAAAGATAGTGTACCATGATCAAGTGGGTTTTATCCCAGGGATGCAAGGTTGGTTCAACATCCGGAAATCAATAAATGTCATTCACCATATCAACAGACTTAAAAGTTAAGAATCACATGATTATTTCAATAGATGCAGAAAAAGCATTCGATAAAATACAGCATCCCTACATGCTCAAAACACTAGAAAAATTGGGGCAGTAGGAACATTCCTTAACATTGTAAACGCCACCTACGCTAAGCCCGTGGCAATATCATTCTAAATGGTGAAAAACTGAAAGTGTTCCCCCTAAAAACTGGAACAAGGCAGAGATGCCCTCTTTCACCACTTCTATTCAACATTGTCCTTGAAACTGTAGCCAGAGCAATTAGACAAACCAAAGAAATTAAAGGCATATGAATTGGAAAAGAAGAACTCAAATTATCCCTGTTCACTGATGACATGATTATATATTTAGAGGAACCTGGAAATTCCACCAGAAAACTTTTAGAACTCCTAAGTGAATTCAGTAAAGTAGCAGGTTACAAGATCAATGCTCATAAATCCAATGCATTTTTATACATAAGTGATGAATATTCAGAGAGAAATCAGGAAAACTACCCCATTCACAATAGCATCAAAAAAAAATTAAATACCTGGGAATCAATCTCACAAAAGAGGTGAAAGACCTCTACAATGAGAACTACAGAACACTAAAGAAAGAAATTAAAGAAAACCTTAGAAGATGGAAAGATCTCCCATGATCTTGGATAGGCGGAATTAATATTGTCAAAATGGCCATACTACCTAAAGTGCTGTACAGATTCAATGCAATTCCAATTAAAATCCCAATGATGTACCTTACAGAAATAGAACAAGAAATTATGAAATTCATCTGGAAGAATAAAAAACCCAGAATAGCTAAAGCAATCCTCAGTAGAAAGAGTGAAGCAGGGGGTATCGCAATACCAGATCTTCAACTCTACTACAAAGCAATAGTAACAAAAACGGCATGGTATTGGTACCAAAATAGAAAGGTGGATCAATGGTACAGAATAGAGGACACGGACACAAACCCAAATAAATACAATTTTCTCATACTAGACAAAGGGGCCAAAAATATGCAATGGAGAAAAAATAGCCTCTTCAACAAATGGTGCTGGAAGAATTGGAAGTCCAAATGCAACAGAATGAAACTAAACCCATATCTCTTACCATGCACGAAACTAAACTCAAAATGGATTAAGGACCTCGGAATCAGACCAGAGACCTTGCATCTTGTAGAAGAAAAAGTAGGTCCAGAGCTTCAACATGTCAACTTAGGATCAGACTTCCTCAACAGGACTCGCATTGCACAAGAAATAAAAGCAAGAATCAATAACTGGGATAGATTCAAACTAAAAAGCTTTCTCTCAGCAAAGGAAACTATCAGCAATGTGAAGAAAGAGCCTACAGAGTGGGAGAAAATCTTTGCCAATCATACTTCAGATAGAGCACGAATTTCCAGAATATATAAAGAACTCAAAAAACTCTACACCAAGAATACAAAGAATCCAATCAACAAATGGGCTAAGGAAATGAACAGACACTTCACAGAAGAAGATCTACAAGCAATCAACAGATATATGAAAAAATGTTCAACATCTCTAGTAATAAGAGAAATGCAAATCAAAACCACCCTAAGACTCCATCTCACCCCAATTAGAATGGTGATTATCAAGAACACAAGCAACAATAGGTGTTGGCGAGGATGTGGGGAAAAAGGTACATTCATGCATTCCTGGTGGGGTTGCAAATTAGTGCAGACACTCTGGAAAGCAGTATGGAGATTCCTCAGAAAGCTTGGAATGGAACCACCATTTGACCCAGCTATCCCACTCCTTGGCCTATACCCAAAGGACTTAAAATGAGCATACTACAGAGATATAGCCACATCAATGTTCATAGCTGCTCTATTCACCATAGCCAGATTGTGGAACCAACCTAGATGTCCTTCAATTGATGAATGAATAAAGAAACTGTGGCATATATATATATATACAATGGAATATTTCTCAGGCATAAAGAATGATAAAATTATGGCATTTGCAGGCAAATGGATGAAATTGGAGAATATCATATTAAGTGAGATAATCCAATCTCAAAAAACTAAAGGACGAATGATCTCGCTGATAAGCAGATGAGGACTTATAATGGGGGGTGGGAGGGTTAGCGTTAGGGTTAGGGTTAGGTTTAGGGTTAGGGTTAAGGAGGGTGATAAGAATGGAGGAAGGAAGGACTGTATAGAGGGAAAAGAGGGGTGGGAGGAGTGGGGTGAAGGGAAAAAAATAACAGAATGAATCAAACAACATTACCCTATGTAAATTTATGATTACACAAATGGTATGCCTTGCTCCATGTACAAATAGAGAAACAACATGTATCCCATATATTTACAATAAAAAAAGACAAAAGAAGACAAAAAAAGATCAATGCTCATAAATCTAATGCATTTTTATACATAAGTGATGAATTCAGAAAGAGAAGTTAGGAAAACTACCCCATTCACAATAGCCTCAAAATATAAAATAAAATACTTGGGAATCAGTCTTACAAAAGAGGTGAAAGACCTCTACAATGAGAACTACAGAACACTAAAGAAAGAAATTAAAGAAAACCTTAGAAGATGGAAAGATCTCCCATGTTCCTAGGTAGGCAGAATTAATATTGTCAAAATAGCCATACTACCAAAAGTGCTATACAAATTCAATGCAATTCCAATTAAAATCTCAAGGACGTACCTCACAGAAATAGAGCAAGCAATCATGAAATTCATTTGGAAAAATAAGAAACCCAGAATAGCTAAAACAATCCTTAGCAGGAAGAGTAAACGGGGGGTATAACAATAACAGAACTTCAACTATACTACAGAGCAGTAGTAACAAAAAGGGAATGGTATTGGCACCAAAATAGACAGGTAGATCAATGGTACAGAATAGAGGACACAGAGACAAACCTACTAAATAGTTTTCTCATACTAGACAATGGGGCCAATAATATGCAATGGAAAAAAGGTAGCCTCTTCAACAAATGGTGCTGGGAAAACTGTAAAACCATATGCAACAGAATGAAATGAAACCCCTATCTCTCACCCTGCACAAAATCAACTCAAAATGGAGGAAGAACCTTGGAATCAGACTAGAGACACTGCACCTTATAGAAGAAAAAGTAGGTCCAAATGTTCATCATGTCAGCTTAGTATCAGACTTCCTTAACAGGACTCCCAAGCACAAGAAATAAAAGAAGGAATCAATAATTGGTATAGATTCAAACAAAAAAGCTTTTTCTCAGTAAAGGAAACTATCAGCAATGTGAAGAGAGAGCCTACAGAGTGGGAGAAAATCTTTGCCGCACATACTTCAGATAGAGCCCTAATTTCCAGAATATATAAAGAACTCAAAAACCTTTATACCAAGAATCCAAATAACCCAATCAACAAATGGGCTAAGGAAATGAGCAGACACTTCACAGAAGAAGATCTACAAGCAATCAACAGATATATGAAAAAATGTTCAACATCTCTAGGAACAAGAGAAATGCAAATCAAAACTACCCTCAGATTCCATCTCACCCCAATTAAAATGGTGATTATCAAGAATACAGGCAACAATAGGTGTTGGCAAGGATGTGGGGAAAAAGGTATATTCATACATTGCTGGTGGGGTTGCATATTAGTACAGCCACTCTGGAAAGCAGTGTGGAGATTCCTCACAAAGCTTGGAATGGAACCACCATTTGACCCAGCTATCCCACTTCTTGGTCTATACCTAAAGTAATTTAAATCAGCATACAGTGATGGAGCCACATCAATGTTCGTAGCTGCTCAATTCACAATAGCTAGATTGTGGAACCAACCTAGATTCCCTCCAATAGATGAATGGATAAAGAAACTGTGGTGTATATACACAATGGAATATTTCTCAGCCATAAAGAAGAATAAAATTATGGCATTTGCAGGCAAATGGATGAAGTTGGAGAATATCATGCTAAGTGAGATAAGCCAATCCCAAATAACCAAAGGCCGAATGATCTCTCTGATAAGCGGATGATGATACCTAATGCGGGGTGGGAGAGAGGCAAGAATGGAAGAAGGATGGATTGTATAGAGGAAAAAGAGGGGAGGGGGAGGAAAAATAACAGAATGAGACAAACATCATTACCTTATGTACATGAATGATTACACAAATGCTATGACTCTACTTCATGTACAACCAGAGAAACAAGTTGTACCCCATTTACTTACAATGAATCAAAATAAATAATTTTTTTAAAAAAAGAATATACATAATAAAGGTTGGTGAGGATGTGGGGAAAAAGGTACTCTTGCACTGCAAATTAGTATAGCCACTCTAGGAAGCAATATGGAGTTTCCTCAAAAAACTAGAATTGAACTACCAATATGATCCAGCTATTCCACTGCTGGGTGTATGTATAAATGTTCTACAATGAGCACACCAATAGGGATAAAAGTACATAAATACCTATTCCAGTACAACTCACAATAGCCAAGACATATTCAATGCATTATAAAATGCAGTATATGTATATGAAGAAGTTTTAGAGAATGAAATGTTGCCAGTTGTCAATAAATGGATGGAACAGGAGAATATTGTCCTAAATGAAATAACTCCTAGGAGAAAATCAGCGTTGAAATGTTCTCTCTCTTAGGCCAAAGCTACAGAAACCTAAAAGGAACAAAGAGGGTGGTAGATATCATGGAGTTAAAGGGAAGATTATTGGAGCAGAAAAAGATTGATGGGGAGGGCAGAGAGTTAGGGAAGGGGAGGGAATGTTGAATGAATTTGACAAAACTACCCTACTTGCATACATAAAATATCATGCTGAATTCCAACTTTAGGTATATCTATAAAGCACCAATTTAAAATTAATAAATAAAGAAGTCAAAGACCAGTAGAGAAGGGGAAGGTGAGGAAGGAGGGAAAGGGAAGGTGGGAACCAGGGTTGGAAATGATATAAACAACATACATGATGGTATCAATATGTATCCAACTATTATGTGCAAGTATAATGCACTATTAAACGCAAAACAAATGGCAATGGGTCAACTGGATATCCAAATGCTGAAGAACGGAACTAGACCTCTATTACTCCCCAAGTACAAGATATCACAAAAGGGACAGAAAACATAGATAAAAGAATAGAAACATTACAAAATCTTGCAGAAAATGTAAGGGAAGAGCCTCAAAATACAGGCATAGACTAAGACATTATGAAGAGGAATATGATAGCTGAGGAAAGAATAGCAAGGTGGGGTGCAGGAAAATAAAATCTTCTTAAGAGCCAAGGAAACAATTAATTGAACAAGGACAAAGTGTATAACACAGGAGATGTTTCTTACCAGTTACTCTGTGACAGATGATTATAATAATAAACATATAAACTTACTAAAGATAAAAACAGCACTGGAAAAACAAAAAACCCATTTAAGGAAAGGCAAATAAGCAGACAGTTCACAAAGGAAAATACATATTGGTTAACTCTTATATGAAATAATAATCACTCTTTTTAGTCATCAGGGACATGCAAATCAAAAGTCCATTGAGAGTCCATCTTACCCTATTCAGAAAGGAAATTTTCAACATTACACAAAATATAAACTGCTGAGGATTGTGGGGAATAGTAATTTTTTCAACATTGTTGAGGATGCATATTATTACATTCAATATGGGAATCAGGATCTAGATTACTCATAAAAAAATAGAAATATCATGTGGCCCAGCTATGCCACTGTTTCCTGAAAACTATTACCAGCATATACACAAAAGATTATTATTCAGCCATAGCAATCATGTCAAGCATAGGACAATGGATGAAACTGGACAGCAGCATGTAAAACAAAATAAGGAAGACTCCGAAGGAAACACATCATATGGGGAAATGCTCATTATGAAAGTAGAAAGGGATTGTTTAATTTGCATTTCTCTAATTACTAGAGATGTTGAATACTTTTTCATATATTTATTAATTTTCTGTACATCTTCTTCTGTAAAGTGTCTGTCCAGTTCCTTGTCCTATTTATTGATAAGGTGCTTTGTATTTTTGGTTTAAAGTTTTGTAAGTTCTTCATAAATTTTGGAGATCAGTGCTGTATCTGAAATGCATGTAGGAAAGATTTTCTTCCACACTGCAGGCTCTCTTTTCACCTTAGTGGTTCTATCTTTACTGAGAAAAAACTTTTTACTTTGAATCCATCCCATTTATTGCTCCTTGCTTTGATTTCTTTTGCTTTGGGAATCTTGCTCCAATTAGAATGGCTATTATCAAGAACACAAAAACAACAGATTTTGGCATGGATGTGGGGAAGAAGGCACACTTTTACATTGTTGGTGGAGTTGAAAATTGGTGCATCCACTCTGGAAAGCAGTATGGAGATTCTTCAAAAAATTTGGAATGGACCCACCTTTTGACCCACTTATCCCACCCCTCCTTTTCATACCCAAAGAACTTAAAATTAGCATAGTAGAGTAATGTAGCCACATTGATGGCAGCTCAATTCAAAGTAGCTAAATTGTGGAATCAATCTAGAAGCCCTTCAACAGGTGAATGGATAAACTGTGGTTTATGTACACAATGGAATATTATTCAGAAATAAAGAATAACAATACATGGCATTTGCAGATAAATGGATGGAATTGAAGAATATCATGCTAAGTGAAATAAGCCAATCCCAAAAAACAAAAGGCTGAATGTTTTCCCTGATAAGTGGATGATGATACATAATGTGGGTTGGGGGATGAAAGAATAATGGAGGAACTTTAGATTATATAGAGGGAAATGAGAGGTGGGAGGGGGCAGGGTATGAATGATGGTGGAATAAGGAAGACATCATTACCCATGTACAAGTATGATTGCACAAATGGTATGAATCTACATCATGCACAACCATAGAAAGGAAAAGTTGTATACATTGCAGTACAATGAATCAAAATTCAGTCTTTAGAAATGAAAAAATATTGTTTAAAAAAATTTTTTAAAAAGGAAGAAAAAAGAAAGCCAAAGGAAGAACATTAGTGGTGAGGTGCAGGAATGCACAGAAACAGGAGGGAATGTTATTGCTATATTTAGGGACTGACATTCTTGAAACTATGTTATATACGTATACATATATGCCACAGGGATATATTTGACCAACTTAATCCTTTTCAGTCTATATTTTGTTAGTGATAACATAAAATAATGGTTCCAAGTCTTAAGAAGGGAAGTAAGGAAATTTATTTATTATCTAAAATGTTTAAGCATATATTTGTAAGATTCCATACCTAATAATTGTAAAAGGATTGTGGTGATATATTCTGACACCCTATTACCATTCACTCCAGAATCTTGAGAAAAGAATGCTAGAAAAATGTTCTGTCTGTCCAGAATGTCCTCCCCCTAGACATTTATGTGACTAGTTCCTTCCTTTCCTTTACCTGTCAGCTTCAATGTCACACTTGGAAAGATCTTCACTGATTCCAAAATCCATTCACATAGCTATCCACATCAAAACTACATAAATACTCCATGAATTTAAAAGAAGTGAGAATTTCATTTTCCTTCACTTCTTAATTAAAATGAATTTCAACTCTTTCAGAAGAACCTAGTCTACAGTTTCTGCCATCCTTAACTCCACTCCATTCCTTGTGATTGTATTATATCCTTTCTCTTCACTCTCTTACTCAATCTAGATATTTATTTTGCTCTCTTTTAAAGAATACTTTCCATCTTTCTCCCTTCTCACCTTCAGATTCACCAAGCTGTTCATTTGGTTTTCTTTCTATTTATTTCCTTCCCCAATACAATACCTGACAACTGTTTACTCCCACCAACTTCCATACATCTCAGTCCTACACATGTGTTTCTCTTGGTCTCTCATACTTACATGCCATTGTCAACTCGTAGGGGCCTTATATTTCTTTCTAGGATCACTGTCATCATTATGAGGATATGGGAGATGATATGTTAAAAAATGGGTGGGAAAAAAGTATGACAAACCGCCTTACATTTATGTCAGGTGAGGAGGAGGAAGACGGAGGGGTCTCATGTAAGCTCTTTACTTTGATGAGTCTAGTACGAAGGGCTGAAACCACACATTTCGTTGCACTCTCCGAATCATTGTTGTCATGCAAGTCTTGATCTTCTTCTCTCTTAGAGATACATTTTGCTATTATGGTAATAAAACAAATCAAAATATACATGAAACTCTCTGTAATTTCAAGTCAACAAACAGAACAACAATGGGCAGTCTTCAAAGAGATTACCATCATTCTTGGATTGCCAGGAATTTCCACGTCCTTCACGGACATCCTAGAAGGGAAAAAAAACAAAAACATGATAGGTGCAATGAAAAAGCATTCAGTACACTTTCTTCTCACCAGCACACAGATTATTTTCTGAAATAAACCATATCTTGGGCCACAAAGCAACTCTTAGTGCCTACAAACCATTAGAGATAGTCCTTGCATATGATCGAATTATAAGGGAATGAAATTAGAAATCAACAATATAATGAAAAATGGAAGCTACACCAACCCCTCTAGACTAAACAATGCACTATTGCATGACCAATGACTAGCAGGAGAAATCATGGATGAAATTTAAAAATACGTAAAGGTAAATGAGAATAACTACACAACATATGCATATCGCTAAGACACTCTGAAGGTGGTTCTCAGAGGCAAGTTCATATCACTGATCTCATTCATTAAAAGAATAGAAAGTCTCCAAATGAGAGGGAGGTGGGAGGTATGAAAAATGGTGGAATGAGACAGACATCATTACCCTATGAACATGTATGATTACATGAATGATATAAATGTACACCATGCACAACCATAGAAATGATAAGGTGTACCCCATTTGTGTATAATGAATCAAATTGCAGTCTATAAAAACTAAAAAACAATTTTAAAAAAAGAATAGAAAGTTTCCAAATAAATAGCCTAATATTACACCTCAAGAACCTGGAAAAGGAAGAGCAAATCAAAACTAAAAGCAGCACAAGACAAGAAATAAGGAAAATCGGAACCAAAATCTATGAAATGAAAACAAAAAAGTTTCAAATGAATTAATGATATACAAAAGTTGGTTCTTTGGTGAAAAAAACAATAACGTTGACAAACCCTTGACCATGCTAACCAGAGAAAGAAGGAAAAATCTTAATTGTCTAAAATATGTGATTTAAATGGAAATGTCACCATGGACCACACTGAAATACAGACGATAATCAGAAACTATTTTGAAAACATATAACCCAATCAAATAGAAAATTATGAAGATACGGACAAATTTCTGGAGAAAGATTACACACGAAAATTGAGCCTGGAAGACACAGAAAATTTAAATAGATCAATTTCAAACAATGAAATTCAAGATACTATCAAAAGTCTCCTAACAAAGAAAGGCCCAGGACCCAATGGAATCTCAGCTGAGTTCAACCAGAGCTTCCATGAAGAACTAATATAAATACTTTTCAAAATATTCTATGGAAAAGAAAAGGACAGGATCCTTCCAAACTCATTTTATGAAGTTGAGATCACCCTGATTCCAAAACGAGATGAACACACATAAAAGAAAGAAAACTTTAGCCCAGTAATCCTGATGAACATACATGCAAAAGTTCTGAATAAAATACTGGTAAATCTCATACAAAAACACATTAAAAAGGTAGCACACCATGACCAAGTATGTTTCATCCCAGGAATGAATGGTTGGTTCAGCATACAGAAATCAATAGATGTGATTCACCACATCAAATCATATAATGTCAAGAATCACATGATTATCTCAGTGGGTGCAGGAAAAGCATTTGACAAAATGAAGGTTCAAAACACAAGAAAAACAAAGGAGAGTATAAACATACCTCAACATTTCAAAAGTTATTTATTCTAAAACAAAGACCAACATAATTCTAAATGGAGGAAAACTGAAAGTATTCCTCCAAAAGTTGAAACAAGACAGGGATGCCCTCTTTGACCACTTCTGTATAACAGTCCTCATCACTCTAGCCACAGCTATTAGGCAAATAACAGAAAGAAAAAAGATTCATACAGGGAAATAAGAGCTAAACCTAGCAATGTGATTCTCTATGTAGAAGAGCAAAACACTGCACCAGAAAAATTCTAGAACTCATGAACACATGCAGAAAACTAGCAGGATACATAATTAACACCAAAAAGTCAATTGCATAAGAGTAAATTAAAACAGTTCATGACAACTAAGGAAGCATTTCTGAAGGTACTCAAAAGAACCCCATATATAAAAGAAGATGAAAATCAGACAATAGAGCATGTGAGAGAATAAATATCACTAGAGAAGATAAGCAAATTTGTATTATGAGCAAATCCAATATTAAAAATAAAGTAAAATGACAAAAAGACATACATACCACTCTAACTTTCATACTGAATGTAAGAGGGCATCATTCATCAATTAAAAGACAGTAAGTGGAATACAGAATGAAAAATTCAAGACCCAGCTGTATCTTGTCTGCAGGAAACACACAACACATGCAAAGAGACTCAGAATGACAGGATGGAAAATGGTACTTCCATCTCATACAAATGGAAGCCACAAGTAAGGAGCAGTAGCTCTTCTCATATTTGCCAAGACTTCAAACCACCATGAGCCAGAAATAACAAGGAACATCACTACCTTCTGGTAAAAGGAATAATATAACAAGAAGTTTAATGGCTGTAAATATTTATGCCATGAACATCAGTGCCCCCAATTTCATGAAACAAAAATCACTCAAAAGAAAAGGGACAGATGAGCCCCAGGAATACCAGTGTGGGTCACTTCAATATGCCACTCTCACCAACAGCTATGTCATCCAGACTAAAATTCAACCCTTGCTACGGAAATCAGATATACTGCTGATCAAAAGAACTTTGCAGATGTCTAGAGAATATTTCTTCAGACAATAGTAGAATACTCATTCTTCTCATAAAATGTTCTCTAAAACAGGCTCTATATTGACCATAAAAGCTATTCTTACCAAATACATAAAGCAATCAAATTAATTCCTTGCATATTATATGAGCAAAATAAAATTTCAAAAATACACCAACCAAAAAGACAGAATCCATGCACTCTAAGAATGAGCAATATGCTTTTGCAGGATGAATGGCTCATCAAATAAATCTGGGGAAGTATCAAAAGACCTTAGAATCAACTGAAAAGAGAAAAACATCCCAGAATCTGTGGGATACAATGAAAGCAGGCTAAGATGGAAGTTTATAAATAACTACATACCTGAAAATCAGAAGGATCTCAACTAAACTAACTATAGGTAAATATTGAAGTCATAAGGAAACAGGAACCATCCAACTCCAAATCCAGTAGGAAGAAAAAAATGATAAGTATTAGTGCCAAATTTAATGAATTAGAAAATGAATAAGCAATACAAAGGGTAAATGAATCAAGGGGTTTGTTCTTTGAAAAGATAAACAAGTTGATAAACCCTGAACTAAACTAACCAAAGTAAACAGAAGATATGAATGAATAAATTCAGACAAAAATGTGGATCTTGAAAAGAAACCTTTCTAAAATCCAGAGGACCATATTAAGGACTATGTTGAAAATTTCAATGCCAAGAAAAGGGAATTCCAGAGACCTGATGGGATGACTTACATTACAAAAATGAAAAATGCAGAAGAAACAAATAAATAAATAAATTTCTAGGCACATGACCTACAAAAACTGCATCAGGAAGATACAAGAAATCTAAACAGACTAATAGCAAGTCATTATATTGAAGTAAAAATGAAAAGTCTTCCAAAAACAAAAACCCAGGACCAGACACATTCATGGCTGAAATTTCCCAGGCCATCAAAGGACAACTAACACTGATGTTCCTCAAAAAATTACAGGGGAGAGAAGAGGGAGGAAACAGGCAAACACATTCTATGAGGGCAATATCTTCCTTGTATGAAGACTGTATAAGAACATAACAAGAAAAGAATATTATTTAATAATATTCTTGAGAAACATATGAAATGCTTGAAAACAATTTCAACTACACATTTAAATGGTCATACAACATCATAATATTGGTTTAATTCCAATAATGCAAGGATGGTTCAACACATATAGCTCAATAAATGCAGTACACCACACAGAGACTCAAGGACAAAAATACCATAATCATATCAATAGACATATAAGAGCCTTCAACAGTCCTATATTAGAAAAGTCTTAAGAAACTAGGGACAGCAGGATCTTGCTATAGCATAACACAAGCTGTGTGCCAAATAAAAAGTCACTGGCAGACCAAAAGATGAAAAATTGAAAACATTTTCCCTCAAATCAGAAACAAGTAAATGATGTGCATGCTTACCACTCCTGTACAAAATAGCACTGGAAATTTTAGAGCAATTAGACAAGGGAAGGAAAACAAAATAAGGAGCTAAATTATCCCTATTTACTGACTATCACATCCCCTTTTGGAAGATCCTAAAGACTCCACCAGAAGAATTTTCTAGGATAAACAAGTTTAGTAAAGTAGCTGAAAACAAAATCAACATAAAAATATAAATAATATATCTATACAATAAAAACAAAACAGACATTTCTCAAAAGAAGAAACACAAATGTTCAAATACATTTGAAAAAAAGTTCAAAATCTCTAGCAATCACATTAACCACAAGTCAAAACTACTCAGAGATTTCCTCTCTCTTCAGTCAGAATGGCAACCATCAAAAATATACATAATAAATGTTGGTGAGGATGTGGAGAAAAAGGTGCCCTCACACATTGTTGGTGGGAATACAAATTAGTGCAATGACTCTGGAAAACAAATGGAGATTTCTTAAAAAACTATAAAGGAACCACAATATGATCCATCTATTCCACTCCTGGATATATGTCCAAAAGTTGTAAAATCAGCAGGTCAAAAGGGATTGAAGTACATAAGTATCTATTCCAGCAAACTCATAGTAGCCAAGACATACTGAATGAATTAAAAAATATATTATATATACATGAAGATGTTTTCCTATGTTCTAAAAAATGAAATTATGCCATTTGCCAACAAATGGATGTTACAGGAAAATAATGTGCTAAATGAAATATGTCATATGAAAAAATCAGTGTTGAAACATTTCCTCTCAAAGACAGAACATAAGCCAAACTAAAAGGAACAAAGTAGGAATGGATATCATGGAGTTAAATGGAAGATTAGTGGAGCAGAAAAAATAGGGAGAGAGAGGCAGGAGGGTTAGAGAATGAGAGGGAATGTGGAATGAATTTGACAAAATTACTCTATTTTCATGTATAAAAATATCATGGTGAATTCCAACTTTAGGTATATCTATAAAGCACCAGTTAAATTTAATAAATAAAGAAGTAAAAGGTAGACAAGTAGAGAAGAGGAAGGTAAGGTTGGAGGAAAAGGAAAGATGGGAATCAGGGTATGAATGGTTAAATAACATACATGAATGATAGTATCAATATGAATCCAACTCCTATGTGCAAGCCTAATGCACTATAAAAGCAAAACAAATGGCAATGTGTCAACTGGCTATCCATATGCAGAAGAATGGAACTTCATCTCTATTGCTCCCCCAAGTGCAAGATATCACCAAAGGGATAGAAAACCTAGATATAAGAATACAAACATTACAAACCTTGTAGGAAATGCAGGGGAACACCTCAACATATAGTCATAGACTAAGACTTTATGTAGAGGAATATGATAGCTGAGGAAATAAGAGCAATGTAGAATGCATCAAAATAAAATCTTATGAAGAGCCAAGAAAACAACTAATGGAGTGAGAAGAAAGTGTATAGCATGGGAGACGTTCCTTGCCAGTTACTCTGTGACAGATGATTAGAGTACTAAATATATAAACAACTGAAAAATACCAGCACTAGAAGGAGAAACAAGTCATTTAAGCAATGGCACATGAATAGATAGTTCACAAAGGAAAATATATATTCAATCAACTCTTATATGATTTAATAATAACTATCTCTAGTCAAAAGGAACATGCAAATCAAAAGTCCACTAAGAGTCTAACTTACCCCATGCAGAAAGGCAATGTTCAAACATTACACATAATAAACACTAATAAGGAAGTGGGGAATAAGAGTTTTTCAATATTGTTGGTGAGGATGCATACTATTACATCCACTATGGGAATCAGGGTGGAGTTTACTCATAAAAAATAGAAATAGCATATTTCCAACAATAAAATATCCCATTATTTGTAGAAAAACTATTGCCAGCATACATACAAAAGACTATTATTCCCCCATAGAAATTATGTCATGTGTAGGACAATGGTTGTAACTGGACAGCAGCATGTTAAAAAAAATAAAGAACACTCAGAAGGAAACGTTTCATGTGGGGAAATGCTCATTATGAAAGTCGAAGGAAGAACATTAGTGGTGAGGTGCAGAAATGCACAGAAACAGGAGGGAATGTTATTGCTATATTTAGGGAGTGATATTCTTGAAACTAAGTTATATGCGTATACATATATGCCACAGGGAACCCTCTATTCTTTAGAAAAAAATGTGCACTGTTACAAAACTTTGGCTAACTTCATCCTTTTCAGTCTATATTTCATTAGTGATAACATAAAATAATTATGGAGTTCAACCTGACCTTCAGTGAAGAACTAACATCAAACCTCCTCAACCTATTCTATGAAACCGTAAAGGAAGGGATTCTTCCAAACTCATTCTATGATGCTATCATCACCCTGACTCCTAATCCAGACACAGATACATCAAAGAAAAACTTCAGGTCAATAATCCTGATGAATATAAATGCAAAAGGTTCTTAATAAAATACTGGTAAATCGCATAAAAATACATTGAAAAGATAGCACACCGTGATCAAGTGGGTTTCATTCCACAGATGAAGGTTTGGTTCAACATATGGAAATCTATAGACATAATGACAAGTATCACAAGATTATCTCAATTTATGTAGGAAAGGCATTTGACAAAATAAAGATTCAAAAGTCAAAAACATGAGAGTCAAAATATACCTCACTGTTGGAAAAGCTAAAAACAAGACAAAAACAATTCTAAATAGAGAATAATTAAAAGCATTTCTTCTAAAAACTGGAAAAAGACAAAGATGCTCTCTTTCACCACTTCTGTCAACACAGTCCATGTTACTCTAGGCAGAGATATTAGGTAAAAGAGAGAGAAAAGGAATACATAGAGGAAAAGAAGATCTAAAACTATCACTGTTTGATGACAACATGATTCTCTATTTAGAAGACTTGGGCTGGGCTATATCCCTAGCCCTTGTAGAGTGCCTACCTGTCAAGCACAAGCACAAGGCCCTGGGTTCAATTCTCAGCACCACAAAAAAAAAAAAAAAACTGAACCAGACAAATTTTGGATCTCATGAACAAATAAAGCAAACTAGCAGGATACAAAATTAACACCTGTAAATCACGTGCATAAGAGTAAACTAACACAATTCATGATCACTAAGGCAGCCTGCTCAAAGTAATCAAAACAATACTACACATTAAAGAAGATAAAAACCAGACACAGAGCATGTCAAAGAATAAATCTCACTAGAGTAGGTAAGGAAATGTGAATTATCAGGAAATGCAATTGTAAAAAAAAAAAAAATGAAATGAAGAAATTCATACCTCTCTGGCATTCATACTGAATATAAATGGGATTCCTTTCTCAATTAAAAGACATTAACTGGAACATGAAATGAAAAACCTTTAGACCCAACTATATGTTGAATGCAGGAAACACCCATCACATTCAAAGAGACTAACAGAATGAAAGAATGGAAAATGGTATTTCCATTTCATACAAATGGAAGCCAAAGGCAAGAAACAGTATCTCTCTTATATTTTCCGAAAGACTTCAAACCACCGTGAGTCAGAAGTGACAAGGAAGTTAACTACCTATAAAAGGCAAAAGGAATCTCCAACAAGTTTTAATGACTGTAAATATTTGTGCCCCGAACATCAGTGCCCCCAATTTCATGAAACAAAAACTGCTCAAAAGGGACAGAGGGGCCCCCAGATAATCAGAATGGGTTACTTCAATATACACTATCACCAATTGCTATGTCATCCAGACAAAAAAAATCAACAGTTCCTTGAGTGTTCAACCATAATTTGATCATAGAAACCTCACAGATGTCTATGAAATATTTCCTTAGTCAATAGAATACTCATTCTTTTCATAGAATTCTCTAAAACTCACTAGTGGGCCATAAAGAATATCCTTAGCAAATCCACAAAGCAATCAAAATAATTCCTTACATATTATCTAATCATAATAAAATAACATTTCAAAACCACATCATGAAAAAATAAATCATACAATGATTATAGAGTGAGCAATATACTTTTGTATGATGAATGGGTCATCAAAGAAATCAGGGTAAGTATTAAAAGACCCTTAGAATCAACTGAAAAGAGAAAAACATTTCAGAATTTGTGGGATACAATGAAAGCAGTGCTAAGAAGGAAATTTATAAGTATGGCTAAGTAACTTTAAAAAATCAGAGGAATCTCAACTAAATAACCTATAGATGAATCTGCAGGTATTAGGGAAACAAGAACAATACAACTCCAAATTTAGAAGAAAGAAAGATGATAAGTATTAGTGCTAAAATTAGTGAAATAGAAAATGATTGAACAATACAAAGGATAAATAAAACAAAGAGTTGAGAATTTGAAAAGATAAACAAGATCAATAAACCCTGAACCAAATAAGGTAAAGACACAGAGGATACAAATCATAAAATTTACATACAAAAGAGGTGTATCTCAGACACCTTTCTGAAATCCAGAGGACCATTAAGGACTGTTTTAAAAAATGAAATGCCAATAAATGGGAAATTCAGAGGCCTATCAGGATGATTTACATTATAAAAATTAGAAAATATAGAATGAATGGCTAAATTTCTAGACATATATGACCTACAAATTGAATCAAAAGGATATAGGAAATCTAAACAGACCAATAGGATGTCACTATATTTAAGTACTAATGAAAAGCATTCCAAAAATGGAAGCCAAGATCCAGACACATTCATGGCAGAGTTTTGCCAGACCATCAAATGAGAACTAACACTGATGCTTCTCACAAAACTACATGGGATAGAAAAGGGGGGAAACTGGCAAACACATTCTATGGGGCCAGTGTCATCCTTATAGGAAAACTGCGTAAGAAAAAACTAACAAAGAAACTTATTTACTAATATTCTTGAGGAACATATTTGCAAAAACCCTCATAAATGCTTGAAAGCAATTTCAAATAACACATTTAAATGATCATATAATATCACAATATTGGTTTAATTCCAAAAATTCAAGGATGGTTCAACAAATGCAATTCAATAAATACAGTTCACCACAAAGAGAAAGATGAACGAAAAATCTCATGATCATCTCAATAGATGTAGGGAAAAAACATTTGACAAAATTCAAGAGTCCTTCATGAGAAAAGTCTTCAGAAATTAGGAACAGCAGGAACTTGCTATAGTATTACAAAGGCAATGTATGCCAAATCCAAAGCCAATGGCACACTGAATGGTGAAAAATTGAAAGTACCTCCTCTAAAAACAGAAACATGAAAAAGAGGTGCATGCTCACCACTCCTGCCCAAAATAGCATCTGGAGTTTTAGTCAAAGCAATTAGACAAGGAACTAAAAATAAGAAGTCAAATTATCCCTATTTACAGAATATCTGATCTTCTTTGAGAAAATCCTAAATGCTCCATCAGAAGAATTTAAGATGAGATAAAAATTTAGTAAAGTACCTGAAAACAAAATCAACATAAAAATATAAATAATATATCTATAAAATAAAAACAAACCAAATGAGAATGAAATCTGGATAACTGCACCCACAATAGAAGAAAAATTGTACATAGGAATAACCCAAATCACGGAGGTGATATAACCATACAAGCAAAATCTCAGAATGATGAAAACAAAATTGAAGAAGACAGAAGAAGACAATACAAGGACCACCAATGGCTACAGAGATGGTTCAAATCACAGACTCTAACAAAAAGGTTTTCTGTAAAGAAATACTGAGCTGAGGAATAAATAATTTTTAAAAAGACAAAGAAGAGGAATAAACAAAAAGAGAGAGATAGGACTTACAAACTGAATAAGAGTTTAAGGTAAGGAAGTAAAGAAAGGAATTAAGAGGAAAGTATTGAAGGAAATGCAACTCAGTCTTTTTTTCAAATTAATATTACTGATAGGGTTGGGGATGTAGCAGAGTTATCAGAATGCTTACCTCACATGTACAGGACCCTGAGTTCAATCCACAGCACCACAAATAATAATAATAATAATAATAATAATAATAATAATAATAAATACTGATAATGCTATGTATTGTATCATGGTTGTTTTTTGGTTAATATTTCTATAACAAAGTACTTAGTTTTATTACTATAAAGTTAGTAATTCAATGGTTAAATATTATTATAAACCTCTACATGAAATCTGTATCATTATCAGAAGAGATAAAGAAAAATGAAAAAAGATATTTCATAAATTTTCTTAAGAACTCATCATCAGAATTCTAAAATGTCATGCATTTTGTATAGTGGTAAAAGACATATCTAATAGCACATGGGTGGGATGTCAAAAAAAGTTTAAGGTATTATAATCTAAAATCACAACCTAAACTTGGCATTGGAAGAATCTATTGATATTCTAGAATCTAGTTCAATATGTATGACATTTCTCTAATTTGTTTGCTTCCAATTTATGACATTATTTCAATGTAACCTGAAATTTTACCTCCTATAACACTTAGAAGAGAACATAAATTTAAGCCATATTTTTAGAAGTTCAATAACCCTAATTATTAGCTACCTCATGGTTATATTATGTAGAAAACTTCATTATGTAGAAGTCTTGTTTTCTGCCCATTTACTCATGTCAAATGTATCAATAACTTTCTTACATTCAAATCTGTATCCTAGGTGCTCCAAGATAAACAAAACTATGTTTCCTAACTTTCAGTAACTCTGAGTGACAAAAAAACTTTAAAATGAACATTTAAATAAATAAGTACAGAAACTTCTAAAATTTGAATCTTAGAATGTGACATGAGATCTTGGAGTGGATATTTTAAAACACAACAATACAAAAACAATCTGAAATTAACGTTAAACAAAATGATTAGTGAGAATCTTTGCTTCTAGAACTGGTTATTATTTTTTAGAATAAATCCTTCTTATAGATGAAGAGATTTAAATACTCTCTTAATGGAAGTACTCAGAAAACATGGAGCAATACCCTTTATAATACAAATTTTGAAAAATAATATAAAATTTCTAAATTTTCACAATTCTTAATATTAATCTAGTGTAAATATAGAACCAAGGATTGAAATAGAGAAAAAGCTCTTTCCAAAATAAGATGATACTAAAATATAAGTGTTTCAGAGAAAAAAAAAAAAAAGAACTAGGACATAGGTAACAGTAAACTAAATGAAACAAAACAATCCTTGACCAAATTTCATTATTTCTCTGCAGTTAGAAGCCTCTACCTAATGCAATTCCTGTATTATTACAATTTCCCAGTACATTATTTTCCAGAGCCTACTACCCTTAAGTGTTTGTAGACTACTGCTATTTAAATCAAAAAAAGAAAAACAATTTAAAGTCCACATAATATTGCTTTTTTTTCAAAATTCCAATAGAAAATAACAGGAAGATCACTGCTAATTTTAATGGTACACACTTCACAAAATTCACAGCAAGAACATTCATTTCACAAAAGTGCACCTTACCTTGGTATCAGATTTATTGTCACCCCCATTGGATATGGTTTCAGCTTCAACAGGACCAGATTCACTGGACAATCATTACAGCAAAAATGAATAACAAAAAATGAGTAACCCAGGTTTTCAAAGAAATAAAAGCTGGTGAATGTCTGGATATCACTTTATTAATTGTGGTTTCTAGACTGATATAACATATGATCTCTGTGTTCTTTAATTAATTTTTATTTGTTCTAATTAGTTGTGCCTGACAGCAGAATGGATTTATACATTTTGATAGATCATACATAAATGGAGTGTAATTTCTCATTTTTCTGATTTTACATATTGTAGGATCACATTGGTCATGCAGTCATATATGTATATGAGGTAATAATGTCTGTTTCACTCTACTATCCTTCCTACTCTGATACACACTCACCTTCCTTCACTCCTCTCTACCTAGTATAAAGTAACTCTGTTCTTCCCTAACCCCTGTCCTCTTATTGTGAATTAACATTCTCATGTCAGACAAAACATTCAGCCTTTGGTTTTTTGATTTGACTTAGTTTGCTTAGCATGATATTCTCCAGCTCCATCAATTTACCAGGAAATGCCTCTGTTTTTAGAAGTCTTTTTTTTTTTTAACTTATCTCTGCCTCCACTTTTCCCAATCTATGTAATATGAAATGAAAGCATTATTAGTTCCAATTCAAAGATGATGGCCAATATGTTGGCTGAACCTGAGAATAAACTGTTTTTAAAAATCATCCTGAAGGCTGAACTGAAAATCCAAGTGATGATGGAAATCATTTTTATTACCTGAAATGAAACAAACACTGATATCCCAGATTAGGTAGAAAGATACATTGTTCCTTCATCTTTGTCTCTCCCAGGGATCAAAGGCTAAGCCAGATTAACTTGAAATGGCAGGTTAAGTTCTTCAGCATGGAAAACACCTATGGAAAAGAACTTATTGCTTCCCTTTACCAAGAAATATCATAGGAGGTTACCTGATCCATTTTAATTGTTTGAAGGATGAATGTACAATAGTGAAAAACAAATGTGCATGTTGTTACTGAAAATATTTTTCTCTGAGAGATGGAGGCCCTCTACATTATAAAATCCAACTCATTTTCTTATGTAGGTCCTATCTTACTCAGTACCACATTATATAGAAGTAATTCAAAATTCTGTAGGTATTCATACCCTCAAGGGCAAAGATTGTTGGCAAAGTAGAGTACTCTGTTTCCCTAAGTACAATCTAAATAACTTCCTTCCTGTGGGCTCCCACTCCAAATACCCTCTCCAACTTTTAAATCTTCATTCTATGAAGATGAAGATTCCTGAAACAAGATTGGGTTCAAAGGATCAAGAGTGGGAGATCTATCTCCCTGCTCCTGAAAAATGAGCTCAATGGAGTATCACTCACTGGCCTCAGTATGAACATGTTACCCAACTATGCCACTGAACCTTCATGATGGCTCTACCAATCAATCATACTCCTACCCTACCCTAAGTAGGAATGGTATCAGTGAGTTGGATGAAGGTGAGTAAATATCTGTTAGGGGAAGTAGAACCATGAAGTTCAGGAACTTCAAGTCCCATGATGCTTGAGGGACTCTAAGCCATTCTCACATTCCTCTCTGCTCTGGGGACTCTTCCCAGTGGCTTAAGTTATTTTAACATCCTTCCAAAGAAATTTGGATTTTCCCCATTCCTCCAATAAACAAAAAAGAATGCAACAACATGTTCAGCACTCCCTGGGGCACCAATTTTCAATTATGTCTTTCTAGATAGCTCCCAACGGCCTCTGTCATTAATGTTTTGTTTGGTCTTGATCAAATTGGCCATAAAACCTTATATTCTGATCTGTTTTCCAAAACCTATGCCTCCAAAACTCAGCATTGTTCCTCTTCAAATTTGTCCTTCCTCTATTACTTACATTCTGATCCTCTAGATGGAGATCATGCATAACTTCACTCTTTTTCAGTTGTGTTCACTTGACACACTCTCCTATTCTATTGTTAAAGCACTCAGCTATGTGCAAATTAAAAATACACTGTGATTCCATCTCACTCCAACCAGAATGAAAATTATTGAGAATAGAAGTAATTACTGAGAATAAATGTTAGCCAGTATGTGGGAAAGAAGGCATACTGATACATTATTGGTGGGACTTCAAATTTGTACAACCCCTCTGGAAAGAAGTATGGAGATTCCTCTAACTCAGACTGGAACCCCCATTTGACCCAATCATAATACTCCTTGGTATATATCCAAAGGAACAAAAATCAGCATACTACATTGAGGCAGCCACATCAATGTTTATAGCAGAGCAATATCTAAGTTATGGGGCCATCCTAGGTGCCCTTCAACAGATAAACAGATAAAGAAATTGAGGTATATATACACAATGGAGTATTACTCAGCCATAGTGAATGATGTGATGGCATTTTTTAGTAAACAGATGGATCTGGAGAATATCATGCTAATTGAAATAAGCCATTCCCATAAAACCAAAGGTCAAATATTTTCTCTGGTATGTGGAAGCTAATCCAATATAAAGGGGGAAAGGATAAAAAAAAAAAAAGAACAGAATTTCAGTGGAATAGACAAATGGAAGTGAAGGAAAGGGAGGGGGATGATCAGAGGGGGGACACTGGAATGAATCTGATATAATTTTCCTATGTACATATGTGAATATCCAACAATGAAGCCATTGTGTACATCTGCAAGATATTAATTTTTAAAATATCAATGGACAAATGGTAGAAAGGTCAGTGGAATATAGGGAGGGGTGCTGGGGTTAGGGGGCAGGGAGAAGAGGTACTGGGGGTTGAATTAGAATGAGATATATTCCATGTTTTTATAATTCTATCAAGTGACTTCTATCATCATGAATAACTTAAAGGAACAAATCAAAAAAATAAATGAACAAAAAAACATACAGAACAGTAAAATTCTAGAATATTGGGTTAATAATTAAGGAACTTAAGGTTCAAATCTTACTGTGGCCACTTACTATATACAGAAAATTAATTTAATATTTTTAAGTTGGAAGTTTTTAATCATAGCAACCATTTGGCCAGGATGTTAAACACATTATGAAGTACTAGGAGGGACTTTGGTTGCTAAGGTTCCTTGAAATCCTAAAATCTCTGGGTGCTTGAGTCAGTATATAGAAAAAGAAGAATACTTAGCCAACAGAATTTTCTTAATATATCAGCAGAAACACAAAGAAAATTAGAAGAGGAAAGTAAAAAAATGACAACAATAAAAAAACAAGAAAAGATTTTTGTCATATAAAAGTAAAAAGACTATAAAGAAAGAGGTGTCTAGATAGAACTAGACAGGGGTGGTAACCTGAAGGGAAATCCAAACTGAACAATCAGAAAATAGAGAAATCAATTAAAATATCTTTCTAAAAAGATTCCAAATATTATTAATATAATGTGACATAACATGACCTACACATCCCATTCCACACTTCCAATAAAGTAATTATTCTCCAAGACTTGCTTGATTTTGTTCATGTGAAATCCATGGTCCTATAATCATAGCTATGTGAGATTTTTCCCCAAAAGATCTGATGTTTAAAAAGATACTTGGTTACCAATGCAACTATACAAAATATTAAGACAAACTTGCACTATATTCAGACTTCCCAGGTAAAATCTGAATCAAAATGAACACATAACTGAGATTGAATTTCCGAATTTGTCTGGTATGGATCAACATTTGATCTTAATGGCACACGGGTCTCTATCAAACTGTGCACAGGGATGAGAGAATGGATTTGTCAGCTAAGCTTATAGAAGGTCAAATCACAGGTCAGCTACTTGTTAATTAGGGAATCATGGGACAGTCAGTCAAAATCTCTGAATGACAGTGGTTTCATTAGTAAATAATAGATTATAATAATGCAGATAGTTTCAAGCTGCTGTGATTACTATAAGAAAAAACAAATGCCTGGGTGTGGTAGAGCATCCACTAATTCCAGTGATTTGGGAGGATGAGGCAGGAGGATCCCAAGTTCAAGACCAGCCTCTGCATTTAGTGAGATCCTAAGCAACTTAGCAAAACCCTGTTTTAAAATAAAATTTAAAAAAAGAAAGAACTGGGGATATGACTCACTGGCTCTGTATCCCTGGAGTCAATCCCTGGTACAAAAAACAACAACAACAACAACAACAACAACCAAAAAAAAAAAAAGTGCCAGGCACATGATAGGTTCTCTAGCTAAAAACAGAACACTCCAAACTTCCTCCTTTTCTCTATATGCTATAAGTACTTAACAAATACAATTTGTAAATCTATAAAATCCTACCATCTTGAAGTTTCATAATCAGGATTCTCATCTGTTATTAAAGAAAACAGTAAATTTAATCAACAGTATATAAAATATGAAATAGTAAAAGATATGATGCTGATATTTTGTTACAAGGTATTCCTTTGGGACCATTCCTAGCCACTCTTCTTGAATAAAAATTATCTATTTTAGTGACAGGTAATTAAGGCATGAAGAACTCTTATGTTCCCTCTTTTGGGATTTATCAAAAGAAAGGACAAAGAACAACACTTATCAATGTTTGATTCATAAACTGATGTGTACATGCCCATAATCCTAAGTGAATGCTAAAAGACTAACAAGCAAAATCATTAGTATATAACTAACAGTGCCAAATAGCAAGAGTTTTCTGGAATAGTGTCAGTAGAACAATTATAAGGGTTATACTTATTGGGTCATGGGTACACAACACTGTCTCCAGGTTTTCAATCAAAACTAGTTAGGATGAAACACCTCACCACAAGGAAGCTAGTTCTGTGGGAATTATGCTTACTAGCATGGTAAAATACAAGAAACAGACCAGGGGACAAATACTTACAAAGAAAACCCAGTTTTCCATTGAGAAGTGCTTAATAGAAATCCATGAGATTAATCTCACTAATCCTCTTTTGATAATCTTTTAGTGTCAGCTATTTCTTTTCCTCCCACAGAATGACCCACTGGAAAGATGACTCTCTTATAAGTTTGATTACTCTGATCCACATGTAATTGTCTTACAGAAGCTTACAAGTAACCTCTGAGGAGGCAGTCACAAGTTGTCCAGGAATAGTTGATATGCTAATAATACTTAAATAGAACTATTAATAAATTCAAGGAGATATGAATAAAGGGAGGAGGTGAAGGAGAAGAGAGGAAAGGACTAGGAGTAGGAAAGACCTTTCTTATTCTTGGAAAGGCAGATTTAATATTGTCAAAATTAACATACTATAAAAACTGTTACACAGATTCAATTCAATCTCACCGAAAAACCAATGACATTCTTTACAAAACTGGAAAATAACAACTCTAAAATTCATTTTTAAGAACAAAAATCTCAGAATAGTCAAATCAACACTAAGCAAGGAGGGAAATGCTAAAGGCATTACAATACCTGATATCAAATTAGACCACACAGCTAAGGTAACAAAAACATTAGGGTATTGGCATCAAAACATGCATGAGACCAATGGGATAGTATAGGACACAGAGACAAATCCACATAGTCACCTGACACTTGACAAAAACATACATTGGAGAAAAGATAACCTTTATAACCAATGGTGCTAAAAAACTCTGAATACATTGCAGAAGAAATACCTTTTAACCTGAAAAAAAGTCAAATCAAAGTGGATCAATGGCATAGGAATTAGACCAGAAACTTTGCAACTGCTAAAAGAAAAGACAGGGTCAACACTACAACTTATTGACTCAGTTGCCAAATGTCTTAGGAAAACCTTAAGCTCAAGAAAGAAAATCAAGAATCAATAAGTGGGATGGCATCAAATTTCAAAAGTTCTGCATGCAAGGCAAACTCTTAAGAGCATGAAAACTGAGTATACAGAATAGGAGAAAACCTTTTCCAGCTGCTTCTCCAACAGGGGAATAATATCCAGAATATTTAAAGAACCCCAAAAGCTTAATACTAAAAACTAAAGAAATAAATCAATGAATAAATGGGGCAAGAAAATAAACAGACACTTCTCAAAAGAAAAATGCAAATGGCCAAGAAAAACATAAAAGAAGTTCAACATCTCTAGCAATCAGGGAAATGCGAGTCAAAACCACATTGAGATTTAATCTCACTTCTGTTAGAATGGTAATTTTCAGGAATACAAACAATAATAAATGCTGAAAGGATGGGGAAGAAGGTACACTCATACATTGTTGATGGGGACTTAAAATTAATAAAGTCACTGTAGGAAACAGTATGGAGACTTCTCAAAAGCTAGGAATGGAATGACCCTGCTATCCTACTTCTCACTGTTTATCCAAAAGAACTAAAATCAGCACACAACAATGCTACGGCCTCCTCAATTTTTATAGCACTGGAATTTAAAAGACTAAGATATGGAACTGGTGCAAGTGCACATTAGTAGATGAATGAATGAAGAAAAGGTGGTATATGCAGACAACGACTTTTACTCAGCCATACAAATCAATTATGGCATTGCTTATAAATGGATGGACCTGGAGAACATCATTAAATGAAATAAGCCAAATTCAGGAAGTTAAGGGCAGAATGTTTTTCTTTCATATGCAGAAGTTAGAGAAAAATTAAGAAAGTGGGGAGAAGCCTACAAAAATGGAAGAGATATCAGTGGATAGAAGAAGGGGATATATGTGGAGAGAAGAGGCAAAGGAAAAGGGAGCATCTATGAAAGTTGATCAAATGATGCTAGGTACATATATGATTATACCACAAAAAATTTCACTTCTCTGTCTATGGCCAAACACGAATTTTAAAGACTACAAATAAAGTGATGGAAGGCCAGCAGAGTAGTGGAAGAAGAACAATGTAAGGGAGGAGGAGAGGGAAAGTGGTCCTAGAAACTTAAGTGGAGCAAATGATATTCCATGCATGAATAGTTATGTCAAAACTAAACCACAAAATTATATATGGTTATAATGTTCTAATAAACATTTTTACAAAGGCTTAAATGTAGAAACATCTAAGACAAAGGTTGCATTTATAAAAAATCATTTTGCTGCACTCATAAATAATTTTTATTGTAATCATGGAAACTGACTTTAACATTTGAATTTTTTATGTGAAATCCTACCATAAAATTTGGAAACAAAATAAGGACTGGAAAGATTGATTACAATTCAAGAGCTTAATGTAGTTCTTCCCAGAAAAATTTTATAGCAAAATTTATCTGACTTGAATGTCCTTACAGCATTCACTTCCACTACCTTTATTGGCTTTGTCTCTTCAATGGAAGGCTTGATGGGTTTGGAAATAAGATATTATATTAAAATTTTATATGTCATACAATGTATAGTTAATGATTCTATATAAAAGTGGAAATATTTTACCCTGTCTTGGGGACATTTCTTTTGAGATACCGAAAAGCAAAAGGGACAGATAATCAATTATACAACAACATATCAAAAACAACCATAAATTCATGCAGAATTCATACAAAGAAGAATCCTTATGCATGGTTTGATGATGATTACTTTAGCTTTGGGCTTTTTCTTTATGTTTAGGGAAAAAAATATGACAGAAATATACTACAGAAAAACCAGGAATACAGGTTTAATAAAACATAAACTTAAGATTCCAAAAGCAAGTTTATGTTTCCACTGACAATATTATAGGAGCTGTGCATGGTGGCTCACACCTATAATCCCAGGTCATGAGGATGAAGCAGGAGTATTGCAAATTGAAAGCCAGCCTCAGTAAATTAGAAAGGATCTGAATAACTCAGTGATACCCAGTCTCTAAATAAAATACCAAAAATGGCTGGGGGTGTAGATCAGTGGTTAAGTGCCCCTGAGTTCAATCCCCTGTACTTAAAAAAAAAAAAAAAAGATGCATATATATAGGAAAATGTCCATTCACCAATGTAAACAAGCTGATCAGTGGAGCTCAAACTGCTCCCTAATCAGAGGAGCCACTCACAACCCTAGGAGTTGTGGGACAAAATGTCAAAGCTGATGATAGAATGTAACGGGATGTGTCATTCGTGGAACACTCAGAATCACTTATATGATTATAAGACATGTTTGTATACTGCTCCTCAAATTGCCCCTAATTGAATAAGTACAACTTATGGTGTTTGTTGGTTTCTCAGTGTCATATTTTGCTTCTATTTGAATGAAAACAAAGTAAAGAATATGTGAAAATGTATTTGATTTCAAGTCAAATAAACAGCACAAGAATGAACAGACTTCAAATGTCTTACCATCTTTCTTGGACTGCTGAAAATCACATACTTTTTTTTCTTTCAGGGACGTTCTGGGAGGGAAGAAAAAGTTTTATGTGTAACAAGCATTACATTTGATAAAATGATTATAATATTCAGCATTATTACATGATACATTGGAAAGAGCACAGATTTCTGAATCATTCATATGTACATTCAAACCCCAATTCTGTCATGCAATGACTTGCATCTTCACATGGGTTGAGAATTATAAGAGATGAGAGGGACAGTTCCAAACATTACTCCCCTTACCTCTAATCAATTATTATATAAATACTGTGATATCCAATAGATTATTTTCTTGAGCATAATAACATTGGGTAAAAATATGATCCATCCGTAGCTCAGCACACTTGTAAATATCTGACATTTTAAGAAATTTAAAGTAATTACTTGTGATGTTTTGAACTTTTCCATAGTTTTTACTTGCACAAACTACCTCGTGAGGGGAAAAACACAGAGCTGAGTTTTGAGGACAATTTGTAACTAACATAGGATAGGGTCACAAACAGTATATAAGTTCCTTTTATCCTGTTTGTCAGACAGCTAAAGACAAATGATTACATGCATTTGTTCCATCCCAGAAAGGCAAGAATAAATCCTGTAGGACAAAGATGGATGAACCAAAGACACACAAGCAAATAGAAAATAGGATGACTAAGTAAAGAAGCCATCATGGAAGCACAGGTGGCTGAAAAGAACAGACCCTAAAGAAATGTATTCTCAAGGGAAATACTGAGTCTAGGGGTAAAACATCTTTAGAAAGGGAAGGGAGGAGGAAGAAGGAAACAGAAAGATAGAGACATGACCAGTCAATTGAATACGTGTTTAAGCCAAAGAAAGGAAAGGAAGTAAAAGCAAAGCATGGAAAGAAATCAAACACAGAATTTTGACCAAACAAATAATACTGATAATACTGATTTCTATTACACTATCATTTTCTTTCTATTAAAATTTCTATGAAAAAGCATTCAGTTTTGTTATTATAAAAGTAGTTCAATTAGTTAACCATAGTTATGAACTATTCTATGAAATCTGTAACATTATTAGTAGGGAGAAGTTTCCCCAATTACCCTCTGAAAGAGAAAACTGGTAATCAGAAGCTAACAGTAAGAGCTGGGGATATTGCTCAGTTGGTAGAGTGCTTGCCTTACATGCACAAGGCCCTGGGTTTGATCTCCAGCACCGCAAAAAAAAAAAAAAAAAAAAAAAAAAAAGGCTAAAAGTAGGTAAAACTGAAAAAGATGTATTTAATAGTACATGGGTTGGGCCTCAAAAACTCCTAATCTTAGCTCAAAGCTGGAAGTAGTGAGGGATATCCTGCTACTTACTTTCATATTTGTTACATGTCCTTACTTAGCTTCTTATTTATAACATTAGTTTATGATAACTCACCAGAAATTTTACTTCTTGAACATTAAAAGAGAATATAAGCTTCAGCCATATTTTCAGAAATCCAAAAGCCTTAATATTTAGCTACTTCAGGCTTATTACTTAAAACACTTCATTATGTAGATATCCTTTTTCTGCCCATTTATTCATGTTCACAAAGTATGTAAAAGTCTTTTACATCTAAACACTATTCTCAGTTTTCCAAGACATACCCACATGTTTTCTATCTTGCAGTAGTTCAGAGTGACAAAAGACTTTTAAAATGAGTATTTAAATAACTAAGTAAACAAATTTCTATACCTGAAATCCTAGAGTATGACATAAAGATTCAGAGTGTGTATTTTAAAACACTACAATGCAAAAGTTTTCTGAAATTCAAATTATGCCATGTGGTTTTTCAGACTTTCTGCTTCAACAACTAGTTATTATTTGCAGAAAATATCTAGTCTTCATTTAGATTAAGAGATTTATATACACTTTTAACAGGAAGGTTCAGAAAAGGAAGCACAATACCTTTACAATAGAAATGTTGAGAAACAGGTTTTAAATTTCTCCTTCTTAACAATTTCTCATAGTTTAAATGTAAATATGGATGGAACCCAGGTGGGTTTAGAAAAGCTCTTCTAAAATGTTTATGAACTAAAACATAAAGCATACAAGAGAAAAAATATATGCAATGTTCTCTATAATATTCAAACTAAGGTATCAGGAAAATTACATGACTCATAAACACTTATCCAAACCGTTAAAGATTTACTTAGTCCTGAGTATAATAAATTATGTAAGTTCATTTACAAGTCACACTAACTTACCCAAATAATTCTTGACCAAATCTCATATTTCCTGTGCTATTAGAACACTTCTCCTGGGCTGGGGTTGTGGCTCAGTGGTGGAGCACTTGCCTAGCACGTGAGAGGCACTGGGTTAGCTCCCCAGAACCACATAAAATTAAATAGATGTATTGTGTTGATCTACATCTAAAAATATTTTTTCAAAATGAATGCTTCTCCTAGTATAATTTTGCTGCTGTTATGTATTTTCAAAAGCCCCTACCTTCCCTAAAGTAGTAGATGGAACATTGATCTTTACAAAGTTAAAAATAAAAATTCAACACAATTGTGCAAAATAATTTCTCCTGAGAAAATTTCCAAAGATGATGATGAGGAAAGCATTGTTAAACTGTAAGACTAAACACTTCACAAACAAAATTCAGAGCAAGAAAATTAATTTGACAAGAGGGCATTTACCTTGGTATCAGATTTATTGTTGTCCTTTTCTGATGTAGTCTTGATATCACCAGGATCAGGATTATTTGCAGATCGTGAGAGCAAAAATGTATAACAAAAATGGGTGAGTCTACTCCAGTTTTTAAAGTAATAAAATCTGGTGAATGTTTGGATATCACTATATTAAATGAGGGTTTTGACTGATAGGATTAAAATATGACTTCCATTTTAAGAAAACTTTTGTTTATCACTTTCTGCCTCTGCTTTTTCCATTCTATAAATCATTGAGTGAAGTCACACTTGGTTCCATTTCAAAGAGTGACAGCCAATATATTGGTCAATTCTGAGAATAATTTATCTTCAAAAACTGTCTGTCCTGAAGGCTGAACTGAAAAATTCAATAAGCAGTCAACATAACCTTTGTGGCCTGAAATGAAACAAACCTAATAATTTAACATGAAGTGGAGGGCTGGGGATATAGCTCAGTTGGTAGAGTGCCTGCCTCGCATGCACAAGGCCCTGGGTTCAATCCTCAGCACCACAAAAAACACGCGCACACACACACACACACACACAAAATAACATGAAGTAGAAAGATATACTGTTTCTTCTCCATTGTCTCCCCCTGGATAAGAGACTAAGATAGCTAACTTGAAAATGTCAGCCTTGGTACTTCAGCCTGGAAACCACCTGCTAAAATGTCTCTCTTGCTTCTTTTTACTCCTTTACTCAATAACAACACAGGGATTTCCCTGAAACATTTTAATGGTTTGAAAGATGAAGATACAAAAAAAAAGAAAGAAAAGAAAAGAAAAAAAAAAAGAACAAATGTATATGTTGTTACTGGGAATTCCTTTCTTAGAGAGACTGAAACATTATAAATTATAAAATTCAATTAATTTTCCAATACAACTCCTGCCTTATTCAGGGTCACAAAACATAGCAAGCACTTCAAAATATTCACGGACACTCACTCAATGCAAATGATTGCCTATGAAATACAGTAATGCTAGTTGGACTTCTGTTTCCCCAAGTACTACCTAAATATCTTCCTTCCTGTGGGTTTCCACTCCCATGTCCATCTTTGGCAGGACCTCTAAATCTTCATCCTATGAAGATGAAGTTTCCTGAAACAAGGTTGGCTTCAAGGACCAGAAGTGGGAGTTGCTCTTTCTTTGCTCCAAGAAAACAAGCTAAATGTGGTCTCAGTCACTGGTCTCAGCATAAGAATGTTACCAACCCTCCAACTGACCCTCCACAATAGCTCTGCCAAATTGTACCCCTGTCCTACCCTACCTGTATATAGGAAGGATATGAGAGAGTTGACAAAAGTGGTGGAAGTGAGCATATGTCTGCTCTGGGTCATAGATCATGTGGTTCAGCAACTTCTAGTCATTGGTGCTTGAAGTTCTGCAAACCACCCTCATACTTCTATATATTCTACAGATTCTTCCCAGTAACATAAAAGTTTTTAATAACTTTCAACAGAAACCCTGAATTCTGTCATTCCTACAAACATGAAAGCAACAACCTGCCTTGGACTCCTTCAAATTCCCTTTTAATATGATTTTTACATAGTTCCCAACATCCATGTCCCAAATTCCTATTTTGTCTTCACCAAACCAGGTGAAAACCCCAACATGTTCATCTCTTTTGGAAAAACAATGATTCTTACCCAATTCAGTGTTTTTCCTCTTCAAACATGCCCTCCCTCTGTTAGTTCTATTATGATTCTCTACCTCCAGGTTCACTTACTAATTCTCTTCTGATCAATCATATTTGGGTTCACTAGACTCACTCTCCTATTCTATTGTTGAAACTCTCATATGTGATATGACAATGTAGGAGAGGATTGGCCTACTATTAAGGAACATGAGTTCAAATCTCATTGCTGTTACTTTCTACAACCAGATAATATCCTTAATATATTTAAGCTTCAGGTTATCCATCAAAACAACCATTTGGGAAGAATGCTTAAAATATTTTGAAGTATTAGAGACTTCTTTGACTAATTATTAAGATTCCTTAAAATTCTGTTATTCTCTGTGATTTTGATTGTATCTATAGAAAAAAAGAGGTACACAGCTAATGTAATTTTTTAAAAATCCAAAAGAAACACCAAGGAAAGTAGAACAGAAAGTGTAAAAAATTCAAGAAAATATTACAGCCATGGAAAAAGCAAAAAAGATGAAAAAAGAAAAATGTTTATGGAATTATGGAACCAGACAGGGGTTCTAGCCTGTTGGGAAAATCAAATTCAGAAATCAAGAACTAGAAAAATCAATTAAACTATTCTCTAAATAGGTGTTTTAAAAGATTAATGTAATTAATACTATTCATATATATCATAGTCAAGTCACAGGTATTCTTCATGTTCGTGAAAATAATTCTTCACCAATAATTGCCTGACTTTGCTTATATAAAATGCTTGCTCCTATGACCCCAGCTATGTGAAATTTGCCCCAAAAGGTTTGAAGTTAAAAAATATAGAGTGTGCTGTTGCAAGTTTCAAAAATATTAGCACAAATTCTTCAATTACAAACATAATTTTCAGGAAATGTCTAATTTAAAAGTACCAACAACTAAATTTGAATTCATGAATTCATCTGATATGGACCTGGATTTTGATCCTTTGTGCCACATAGGTCCCTATCAATCTATGGGAAAGGGCAATAGAATGATTTTATCAATCAGGTTTATGACCAAATCACAGGGCAGCTACTTGTTAATTATGGGATCATGGGCCCATTAGTCAACTTGTTTGAATGATAGTTGCTTAATCAGTGATTAATGAGTTATAAGAGCACAGCTTCTTTCAAAGGTGCTGTGATGACTATAAGAAAGTTTTAAGCACATATTATGGTGTCTGGCTAGGACTAGAATATCCACCAAATTTTATTTCCTTTTGTCTGCATGCCCTCATTAATGTCATTACTTTTTTTTTAATTGGAAAAATCATACCTGATTAAAGAGTCACCGCTCTCTAAAAAAGAAAAGGGTGAAATAAATATGTTATCAACAATAGAAAATATAAAATAGTACAAATAATGACTTATCATTTTTAAAAGCAATCCTTTGTGATCATTCCTGAAGATTATTCTACACTGGATATCAATTATATTACTGATAGGCAATTAATGCACTATGAATCAAGGGTACATATAAAGGAGCACAGGTACAGACTGTAGGCATAGCAAACTTATTCTGTAAAATAATACCAGAAAAAGTACCATGTCTTCAGAAAGATATTGACATCCAGGAACAGAAAGCATTTAGAACCCAAATGAACCTGACCAGAAAAGAAACTCTCCACATCATATTATCATATACAATTGTCAAAAATACAAAATCAGAAATAATATTGAAAGCTACAAGAGAGAATGGTCAAACAACTTATACAGGCAAACCTATAAGAACACATATTTTTAAACTGAAAATATAAAAAAACAAATCAGTATAAAATGATGTATTTCAAGTCCAAGAGGGGGAAAAAAGTGGAAAATGAAGGGCATTTATCATATTATACAGAATAAACCAGAAAGTCAAGTATCATGTGTTTTCCCTTACATGTGCAGTCTGGAAAATAAATAAATAAAAGGATACTCTAAAAATAGAAGTGATGACTAGGAAAGAGGAAGAAGACTAGAGGAGGGAGAGAGAAGGGAGAGAAAGAAAGTAGGCAGGATAGATAGGATTCAAGAATAATATCCCTGAATGGAAATGTCAAGGTGAAATGAAATCATTTGTGTAAAAAATAGGAGTCAATATTTATAATAAAAAAGTGTCCATTTTTAAAGCAAGCCCAATTTATTATAATGTCACTATAGAAGCAATATACAACATACTAATTTTAAAATATTAAAGACAGGTAAGATTTCTGAGCCTAAATTTTAAATAATGAAAATTTTTTTCAGAAAGCACAGATTTAAACTTCAGATTATAAATTTCCTACAATTACTTAATTCTAAATTACAGGATATTAAGAAGAAAATTAAGAAAAATATGAATGCCATGTACACATTGATTTGTTTCCACTGCTTTGTGATCAAACTTTCTTACTCTTTCTTATGTAGGATAGGAATACTAAGGATAATTCACTATAAAAAGGCACTAAGCTCCATACTCAGCACCAGATAAAAAAGTAAAAATACTGTATCCATTTAGAAGTAAAAAAATTTTTTTGAGAAGTCTTACCTGCTTCCCTGGTTTGCATATGTGCATGTTCTGCATTAGTATGATCCAAAATTATTTTCCTATTACAATGTATGAAAAAGTAATGAAATTAGTATCAATGCTGATATGAGAAATACTAACCAAACAAATTGTGAAAAGTGTTTAGATAGCATCAAAGTTAATATCAGTACTTTCCCCATATATTACAAATGTGCAAGTTCTCACTACAGGTTATTAACCTTACAGTCACTTTTATGTTGTTTAAGGAGGGGGTGTTTGTTTTGTTTTCCTTTGGGGATGAGGTTTCAGGCTGGTCTTGAAATCCTGGGCTCATGTGATCCAACTGCCTTAGCATCCCAAGTAGCCAGGGTTGAAACATGTGCCACTGCACCCATAAGTTGTAATCAAAGAAGAATAAAGTAAGGTGAAATTAATTTCACCTGCTCAAGACTCAGGACATTAACTAAATTAGCCTGACATAAAGGAAAGTATCCTGAACTCAGAAAATGTCCTCTCTCTATAACCAATAGCTCTTTGTTCTTACACACATCATTTCTCTTAGCTCAAATTCTCCTTCTAAAAAATAAGGATTGTACTGCTTTAATTCACCATGTTGTTATGAAGACTTAATGAGAGAATATAAACCATGCTGAGAGAAATAGTAAAGTAATGGAATAATAATTTGTACATCAATGTTGAACTCTGTTTGAAACTGAGTAAAATCCAATTTTTCACAGGTTCTAATGATCAAATATTATAATTACTAACAAATACTAATGAGTCTTAAATTGGGTCACTAGCATTGATAGTCTCTGTGCTTTATTGTTTAGGACAAATCAGTTATTTAATCATTTATAACTCAATTTATTTTTAAATATAATTGAATGACATAAATATTCCCTGTAATGAAACTAATCAATCACTGGGCTTGGAGTATTACTATTACAGCAGATCTTTGTTCAGAGTGAGGCTTAATTTCCATGTTGATCTATAGCTAACTTGAAAAAAAAAAACCCTCTTTTATACATGGATACTGATGAGTCATGATGAGACTTAACTCTTTTAGATGCAATGAATCTACTTTAGTTTCTGAGAATTCTGTTTACTGTCTTCTTTTTGAGGAAGAATTTGAAATATTCTGAAAAATGAGGCACAGCTCCAAATAGCTGGGTAAATTTTCATTCACAGGGAAAACAAATCATATGAGGTACCAGTTGAAAGCTGGCACCCTCACTTGGAAACTGACCTGGAGCCTCCCACAACCAAATAAAATGTGCTTCACAAGATAAAATGAGGCTTTGTGGTACAGATCTGTTAAAAAGACAAGCGAAATCTCAACTCTTCCTGTAACATTTTTGAGGCTATCCCATAGTTTTGAATGATGCCAAATGATATGTGCTGGCCAAATAATAAACAAAAGCCTCAAAGGACCACTCATCATGAAGGTCTAGGTTGTAAGCTGAAGGGCAGGATCGTTGTGTTCACTATGGGGTGGATAAAGCTAGGAATCCAGCTACCAAAGCAGGTGCCTACTGGGAAACAATGGCTGAGGATATAAACTAATGTCCATGTGAAAGGAAAAAATGTTGTGGCTTTTAAGTTAAGTGAGTATTACCATGAAGAGTCAGGGATCTGGATCAGTCAGGACAACCGAGTATTAAAGTTAATCATTACCAAACTGCAGGACTACTTCTAATGCAACACTGCAGCAACAGAATGGACAGAAACAAAAGAATGACTGGAAAGTCCTTGTTTTCCCACCCTCTGGTGAAAGAAAATTTTCTTCCTTAGACATAAGAAACTCCTCAGAGAAATTCAAGGAGAATGTGTGAACAGCTAGTTCACAGCAAAAGTAAGGAGATTTTCTGTTAAACTGACATTGCATGACCCAAATAGCCAAAAGGAAAAATCAAAGATATGATGCTATTTTTGCCCCACATGAAGGGGTTATACTTGGAATGTAAAGGCTATTGCTGGAATTCCTAAGGATAAAGGTTTTAAAAGTCCTGAGACAGGGACTGGTGGAATAGCTTAGTGCTAGAGGACTTGCCTACCATGCCTGAGACCCTGGGTTCAATCCTTAGCAAAAAAGAAAAAGAAAAACAAGACTGAGAAAGAGAGAGAGACAGAGAGGTCCTGAAATGAATCCTGCACACATTGTTCCTTCTAACTACTCTAGACTTTTTGCAGGGAAGAAGTGGACTAACTCACTGCATTCCAAACATACCTAAACTATGAAATGTCATTAATGTGTAAGATGCAATAGTTGTAATAGTTTTGAACCTCCATTTAATTAGTATTTTAATGTAGACACTTACACATTGAAACAACTAGCAATAGCATAAGATAACGCGTTCTTTCCAAACTGATCTTTCGCAGAGGTATCAATACCTCCATGAAGAAGCAGCTCAATTATATGTTTTGCTTCATATTTTGTAGCCAGCATGAGGGCAGTCCTAAAATAACAAAGAGATAACCTCACCTTAGGTACTTTAGATAATGAATTATCTTTAATATAGTTATTTAAACAGATTATTTGATATATTTTACCAATTTAATTTAGTTGTGTAGAACTAAACCTTTACATATACTAACACACATAAGTATCTTAAAGTGTTCGTCTTTGCATATTACCTCCAAGTCAAATAGGAAAACCAAAACAGGAAGCCTCTTGTCCCACTGGGGTATTACATAAACAGAAGTGGCAAATTTGAAGTCCTTTGATGGACAATAACTATGATGAGGTCATTTAGCTGAGATAGGTAAAGATCTAAATGAAGAATGATCCATTTTTTCCCTAGTCTAATGTAATATGTTATAACTCTCAGTTATGACTATAAAGTAAAAGCATACTTGCTGGCTTAACAATAGGAATAAAAACGGTGATAATAAGAGTCATTGCAGATTCAGGTAATGATGATGATAAGCATTTGCTAGGCACTGAAATCGATGCAATCTATGTAATATTCCAACCATCTTTCAAGCATATATTAACCACATTTTCATGTCAGGAAACATATTTTTGATGAGTAATGCTTCCAAGGTGAAACACCTGGGAATTAGAAAAGGTAGGAATTCAAACCAGTCATGTTTGGATCTAAACCTATCATTTGTCTCTTTCTTACCCACATATGACTTATGTTTATTAGCATATATTTATCCCAATAAAGGTACCTTATTTCCCTTTGCTCAGGTCAATTAAAAAATACATCCATCAAAATATGTTAGAAATGAAAAGGGGGAGTTGAACATAATCTGACAATAGTAATTAATACTTACTTAGAGATAACCAAAAATCCATGTTCTTCAAAGAAAGTAGTTTAAAGCAAAGGGTCAACCAAAAGTAAATGATTTTCAATGCCTACTTATGTTCAATAGAGCATTGTTAAAGAAAAAATACAAAGAAGCAGAAGTTTAAATATGATAAAAGGTTAAGCATTTCGGTATTGAATGAAAAAGTAAACAAATAGCCCATATTTTAAAAACTGATGAAACTAATGTGAAACTCCTTTGGCTAAAGGGTTGATGATTCGATCAATAAACTCAGATTACAAATGACAAACATCACCAATATTATAATGAAATCTGAATCATACTATATAATGTTATTTGTATTTCCTAGTCCAAATAATTGCTTTTCCAAAGGTGATTCATGTTCATATATTTCACTTTATCCCAATAATTATAATATTCTTCTTCCCATTAATTTAATATTATTTACTTAAATTTTTATTATCATTCCATAAGCTTCAAAAAATATCACTATTATACCTTTTATCATTGTCGACGGCATGTATATTTGCATTATTCTGAATTAAAAGTTCTTCCACTTCTTGTTTTTTTTTTTATTTTTTTTACGTTTACATAGGGTAATGATGTTTTTTTATTTTCCCCTCCCCCCACCCCTCCCACCCCTCTTTTCCCTCTACACAGTCCTTCTTTCCTTCATTCTTACCGCTCTCCTTAGCCTAACTCTAAACCTAACCCTAAACCTAATGCTAGCCCCTCCCACCACCCATTATATGTCCTCATCCGCTTTTCAGCGAGATCATTCGTCCTTTAGTTTCTTGAGATTGGCTTATTTCACTTAGCATGATATTCTCCAATTTTGACCATTTGCCTACAAATGCCATAATTTTATCATTCTTCATTGCGGAGTAATATTCCATTGTATAAATATGCCACAGTTTCTTTATCCATTCATCAACTGAAGGGCATCTAGGTTGGTTCCACAATCTGGCTATGGTGAATTGAGCAGCAATGAACATTGATGTGGCTGTATCTCTGTAGTGTGCTGATTTTAAGTCCTTTGGGTATAGGCCAAGGAGTGGGATAGCTGGGTCAAATGGTGTTTCCATTCCAAGCTTTCTGAGGAATCTCCACACTGCTTTCCACAGTGGCTGCACTAATTTGCAACCCCACCAGCAATGTATGAGGGTACCTTTTTCCCCACATCCTCGCCAACACCTATTGTTGCTTGTATTCTTGATAATCGCCATTCTAATTGGGGTGAGATGAAATCTTAGGGTAGTTTTGATTTGCATTTCCCTTATTACTAGGGATGTTGAACATTTTTTCATATATCTGTTGAATACTTGTACATCTTCTTCTGTGAAGTGTCTGTTCATTTCCTTAGCCCATTTGTTGACTGGATTATTTGTATTCTTCGTGTAGAGTTTTTTGAGTTCTTTATAGATTCTGGAAATTAGCGCTCTATCTGAGGTATGGTTGGCAAAGATATTCTCCCACTCTGTAGGCTCTCTCTTCACATTTCTGATAGTTTCCTTTGCTGAGAGAAAGCTTTTTAGTTTGAATCTATCCCAGTTGTTGATTCTTGCTTTTATTTCTTGAGCTATGGGAGTCCTGTTAAGGAAGTCTGATCCTAAGCCAACAAGTTGAAGATTTGGACCTACTTTTTCTTCTATAAGATGCATGGTCTCTGGTCTGATTCCGAGGTCCTTGATCCATTTTGAGTTGAGTTTTGTGTAGGGTGAGAGATAGGGGTTTAATTTCATTCTATTGCATATGGTTTTCCAGTTTTCCCAGCACCATTTGTTGAAGAGGCTATCTTTTCTCCATTGCATATTTTTGTCCCCTTTGTCTAGTATGAGAAAATTGTATTTATATGGGTTTGTGTCCATGTCCTCTATTCTGTACCATTGATCTACCTGTCTATTTTGGTACCAATACCATGCCGTTTTTGTTACTATTACTTTGTAGTAGAGTTGAAGATCTGGTATTGCAATACCCCCTGCTTCGCTCTTGCTACTGAGGATTGCTTTAGCTATTCTAGGTTTTTTATTCTTCCAGATGAATTTCATAATTGCTTGCTCTATTTCTGCAAGGTACATCATTGGGATTTTAATTGGAATTGCATTGAATCTGTATAGCACTTTAGGTAGTATAGCCATTTTGACGATATTAATTCTGCCTATCCAGGAACATGGGAGATCTTTCCATCTTCTAAGGTTTTCTTTAATTTCTTTCTTTAGTGTTCTGTAGTTCTCATTGGAGAGGTCTTTCACCTCTTTTGTGAGATTGATTCCCAAGTATTTTATTTTTTTCGATGCTATTGTGAATGGGGTAGTTTTCCTAATTTCTCTTTCTGAAGATTCATCACTTATGTATAAAAATGCATTGGATTTATGAGCATTGATCTTGTAACCTGCTACTTTACTGAATTCACTTATGAGTTCTAAAAGTTTTCTGGTGGAATTTCCAGGTTCCTCTAAATATATAATCATGTCATCAGCGAACAGGGATAGTTTGAGTTCTTCTTTTCCTATTCGTATCCCTTTAATTTCTTTGGTTTGTCTGATTGCTCTGGCTGGAGTCTCAAGGACGATGCTGAATAGAAGCGGTGAAAGAGGGCATCCCTGCCTTGTTCCAGTTTTTAGGGGGAACGCTTTCAGTTTTTCACCATTTAGAATGATATTAGCCATGGGCTTAGCGTAGATTGCCTTTATAATGTTTAGGAATGTTCCCACTACCCCAATTTTTTCTAGTGTTTTGAGCATGAAGGGATGCTGTATTTTATCGAATGCTTTTTCTGCATCTATTGAAATAATCATGTGATTCTTAACTTTAAGTCTGTTGATATGGTGAATGACATTTATTGATTTCCGAATGTTGAACCAACCTTGCATCCCTGGGATAAAACCCACTTGATCGTGGTGCACTATCTTTTTAATATATATTTGTATGCGATTTGCTAAAATTTTGTTGAGAATTTTTGCGTCGATGTTCATTAAGGATATTGGTCTGAAATTTTCTTTCCTCGATGTGTCTCTGTCTGGTTTAGGTATCAGGGTGATATTGGCTTCATAGAACGAGTTTGGGAGGGTTCCCTCCTCTTCTATTTCATGGAATAGTTTGAGGAGTATTGGAATGAGCTCTTCTTTAAAGGTTTTGTAGAACTCGGCTGAGAACCCATCTGGTCCTGGACTTTTCTTTGTTGGTAGGTTTTTGATGACCTCTTCTATTTCATTGCTTGAAATTGGTTTATTTAAGTTGTGTATGTCCTCCTCGTTCAGTTTAGGTAGTTCATATGTCTCTAGAAATTTGTTGATGTCTTCGAGGTTTTCTGTTTTGTTGGAGTATAGATTTTCGAAATAGCTTCTAATTATGTTTTGTATTTCACTCGTGTCTGTTGTGATGTTTCCTTGTTCATTCCGAATTTTAGTAATTTGAGTTTTCTCCCTCTTTCTCTTTGTTAGTGTGGCTAAGGGTTTATCAATTTTATTTATTTTTTCAAAGAACCAACTATTTATTTTGTTAATTTTTCCAATTGTTTCTTTTGTTTCGATTTCGTTGATTTCGGCTCTGATTTTAACTATTTCCTGTCTTCTACTACTTTTGGTATTGGTCTGCTCTTCTTTTTCTAGTGCTTTGAGCTGTAGTGTTAAGTCATTTATTTGTTGATTTCTACTTCTTTTTTTGAATGCACCCCATGAAATAAATCTTCCTCTAAGTACTGCTTTCATAGTGTCCCAGAGATTTTGATATGATGTGTCTTTGTTCTCGTTTACTTCTAAGAATTTTTTTATTTCCCTCCTGATGTCTTCTGTTATCCATTCATCATATAATAGTGTATTATTTAGTCTCCAGGTATTGGAGAAGTTTCTGTTTTTTATTCTGTCATTTATTTCTAATTTCAATCCATTATGATCTGATAGAGTACAAGGTAGTATCTCTATCTTCTTGTATTTGCTAACAGTAGCTTTGTGGCATAAAATACGGTCTATTTTAGAGAAGGATCCATGTGCTGCTGAGAAGAAAGTGTATTCGTTCTTTGTTGGATGGTATATTCTATATATGTCTGTTAAGTCAAATTGCTGATTGTGTTGTTGAGATCTATAGTTTCTTTATTCAATTTTTGTTTGGATGATCTATCCAGTGGTGAGAGAGGTGTGTTAAAATCGCCTAGTATGATTGTGTTGTGGTCTATTTGATTTCTGGAATTGAGAAGGATTTGTTTGACGTACGTGGATGAGCCAATGTTCGGGGCATAGATATTTATGATTGTTATGTCTTGCCTGATTTATGCTTCCCTTAAGCAGCATGTAATGTCCTTCTTTATCCCTTCTGACTAGTTTTGGTTTGAAGTCCACATTATCTGAGATGAGGATGGATACTCCAGCTTTTTTGCTGTGTCCGTGTGCATGGTATATTTTTCCCCATCCTTTCACCTTTAGTCTATGGGTGTCTCTTTCTATGAGATGAGTCTCTTGCAGGCAGCATATTGTTGGATTTTTCTTTTTAATCCAATCTGCCAGTCTGTGTCTTTTGATTGATGAATTCAGGCCATTAACATTCAGGGTTATTATTGATATGATTTGTATTCCCAGTCAATTGACTCATATTTGTTTTTGACATGATTTGGTTTCTCCTTTATTTGGCTATTCCTTTAGGCTAGTGCCTCCTGTTGCTGATTTGCATCGTTGTTTTTCATCTCTTCCTCATGGAATATTTTGCTGAGAATGTTCTGTAATGCTGGCTTTCTTTTTGTAAATTCCTTTAGCTTTTGTTTATCATGGAAGGATCTTATTTCATCGTCAAATTTGAAGGTAAGTTTTGCTGGGTATAAGATTCTTGGTTGGCATCCGTTTTCTTTCAGGGCTTGGTATATGTTGTTCCAGGCCCTTCTAGCTTTTAGGTTCTGGATTGAAAAATCTGCTGATATTCTTATTGGTTTCCCTCTGAATGTAATTTGATTCTTTTCTCTCGCGGCCTTTAAAATTCTGTCTTTATTTTGTATGTTAAGTATTTTCATAATAATGTGCCTTGGTGTGGGTCTGTTGTAATTTTGTATGTTTGGAGTTCTATAAGCCTCTTGTACTTGGTTTTCCATTTCATTCTTCAGATTTGGGAAATTTTCTGTTATTTCATTGAATAGATTGTTCATTCCTTTGGTTTGTTTCTCTAAGCCTTCCTCAATCCCAATAATTCTTAAATTTGGCCTTTTCATGATATCCCATAATTCTTGTAGATTCTGTTCATGATTTCTTACCATCTTTTCTGTTTGGCCAACTTTGCTTTCAAGATTAAATAATTTGTCTTCAATGTCTGAGGTTCTGTCTTCCAGGTGTTCTATCCTATTGGTTATGCTTTCTATGGAATTTTTAACTTGGCGTATTGTTTCCTTCATTTCAAGTATTTCAGTTTGGTTTTTTTTCAGTATCTCTAACTCTTTATTGAAATGATCTCTTGCTTCCTGTATTTGGTCTTTTAACTGTTGATTGGTGCGATCATTTAATGCCTGCTTTTGCTCTTTCATCTCCTCCTTCAATGCCTGCATTTGCTCTTTCATCTCCTCATTAGCTTCCCTGATCGTTTAAATTACGTACATTCTGAACTCCCTTTCTGACATTTCTTCTGCTGTGCTGTCATTGGGTTTTATTGATGTAGTATCTAGGTTTGTTTAGGACATTTTCTTCCCTTGTTTTCTCATATTGGTCAGTTGTCAGTGGGACCCTGAGATATTGCAGTTTTCCGCTATTGGCTTATAGTGTCCCGGTAGATTTCCAGTGTATCACCTCCCAGCCTTCAGTAGCCTGATGTCTTTGAGGAATCTGATAAAGCAGCTCATCCGAAGAAAACTGCTCCTAGCCCCCTACTGGTTCCACGGTTTGGAACTGACTCTGTGCTGAAATGCTCTCACTGTGGGCCTGCAACGTGCAGCTGGCCGTGTGGGAGGAGCCCACTGCCGGAGTGTGGAAGGCTACCTTGTGAAGACTCTAGCTGCCCTGCCCAGCTCCAATAAGCCACCTCTATCTGGGCCTGCCACCCGGGCTGAGCTTTACCCAGTGGGCAGACTCACCCGTGGCTCTATTTCAGTCCGAGTCTCTCAATGCCTCCCCTTCTTAACTCCTGGGTTCTGGAGTGACTGGGGGTGCAGTCTCCCTCTAGGCCGCCATCTTGGATCGCCCCATGAAGAGAGCCTGCAGCCGGAGTGGGCAGAGCCGCCTAAAGAGGTCTCTGGCTGCCCTGCCCTGATCCCAGAGGCTGCTTGAGGATCGAGGCTCTCCGCTGGTTCGTTGCCGGAGTATGCTGCGCTGCAGTGGCTCCGGGACTCGGAGCTTGTTCTGGTCAGAAAGGCTCTCACTAGCAGGCCAGTTCCGTTCCGAGAACCTGGAGAAGCTGGCTGTGTGGGCGGGGCCCACCGCCGGAGTGCGCAGGGCTGCCTGTGGATGATTCTAGCTGCCCTGCCAGGCTCAGATAAGCCACCTCTATCTGGGCCTGCCACCTGGGCCGAGCTCTACCCAGTGGGCAGACTCACCCGTGGCTCTATTTCAGTCTGAGTCTCTCAATGCCTCCCCTTTTTAACTCCTGGGTTCTGGAGCGACTGGGGGTGCAGTCTCCCTCTAGGCCACCATCTTGGATTGCCCCGTGAAGAGCCCACTTCTTGTTTATTGTGCTTCAGTGCAAGTAAAAGTGGCATGTGCCCATCCTAGAAAACAACAAAATAATTCACAAAATTTCTCAACTGAAGCAGAAATCTTATAAAAGACCTACCAGGTTCCAGAGTTCTTGGCCTCTATCATAGTATTATGGTATCTTGAAGTTGTGTGTTTGCAGGTTCCATCTGAACCAAAAACTTCTTGAGGACAGGGACTAAGTCTTTTATCTCCATAATCCCAAACCCCAAAATATAAAAGGTAAAGAATTTAAGTATTTTATTGCATTAATGAGCTAAATATTCTTTTCTAGAGTACGGTTTATCCATCTATGTTCCAAAGAATGAGTACTTTTCAAATAATACCAATTTCATTGTAAAGATTCCTTGATCCATTCATAGAGAAAACATTATAAAACTGTTCACTGTATATCCAGTATTAAAGTCCTTTGCCATCATTAATACCAATTTGACCATTTTTTGTGTATCAAACAGTCACACTGGAGGAATTAAGAGTTGCAGGGAGATAGCTCTGACAGCTTTCCAATAAGAAGGAAGCTTCCTCCATGTGGTACTAACTCACTTGATTCTATTTATGGTGTCAGTATCCCAGATACCAATGTCAGGCACTCCTGCTCCAAATGGATCACCAAGGAAATGGGTTTTGAATTAAAAGAGGCTTCAAATAACTTTGATTTCATTTCTAACTGGTCCCTACATTTGCTTCTATTAGAAAATGAAATTTGTTTTTATTACCTGTTAGAAAGTTCAACACAAAATATATTCACTCTTAAAATGATAACCCTAGATTCTCATTATTATAACTATCATAGTGCACATCTACTTTTTAGATTCTATTTCACTCTGGTTCCATTTTAATTACAATTTGAAACTATTATTTCAAAAATTTTATGAATCAACAAAAAGTTTATATTAATCTACATGGATTGATTTTAGCATCATGAAAAACACTAACTCACCTGGATTTTAAATGTTGACTCAATGAATGAAGGCAAATTAAAAATATCCATGAGCTACATTTAGTCTGAAGCCCTTGATTTTATCTTTGCTGTGGATGTTTCCAAACTATCATGTACAATGCAAGTATTTGCATGTAAAATTTTTCCTTTAATATCAATTTTTACCCAAAAATGAGATCATAAATTGTAATACAAAAAAATTCATAATATCTTCATCTCAAGATTTTTTCTAACACCATCTATGAACTAACACTCCATTTGTTTACTGTTCTCCCAGACTATTATTTTAATAAGAATTTAGTTGCACAGAATGCTGACACTAAGTTATTAAGAGGACCCCCCCTCTATGTTCTTACTACATGGTATTCAGTTTTTAAAACTGCTAAACTGATTAAGCTAGAGTCCCAGAAACATAACAGATCTAGTGAGATAGTCTAGCATTAAGCCTCTGCTAAAATTTTCAATACTTGGTATTATTCTAACCAAGAAAATCATCCTTAAAGTCAGCATCTGTTGACCCAATACCTGAATGATAACAAAAACATAAAACCATTAAAAGGTCAGTCTTTGCTTATTGAAAGACTGGCCATAAAAAAATTTCTCAACACTTTTTAAATGATGGTGGATGATTAATGTTGTTGGAAGGAAAAAGTTGTACTCTGTAAGCCAAAAAATTTATCACTAATCCTACTTCTTTTAACTTCCCAGTCATGGAAATAAAGAAAAACAAATGTAAGTTAAACTAATATTGTCAGAAAGTAGAGATTGGAAGAAAGTCAAATTCCAATTCTCCCAGATTTACTTCAGTTTGGAGGATCTGGAAATTTCTATATTACACTTCTCGATTTAGTGATTAGTCTCTAGGAGTTGGGTAGGAATCTCAGGATGTATTTGTAAATATCCATGTCCAGGTCCTCCTGGATTTACTGAATATAAACCTCCAAGGAAGAGCCTAGGTTTCTAAATTGTTAAAATCTTCCTCAGGTCACTTTGAGGTACCATTCTAGTAGAGAACTAGAGGAGCAGACAATCATCTCTTCATCTCAGCTCTCATTTACAGGGATGATTCCCTTTACAATTTGGGCAGTTGCCAAACAAAAACAAAAACAAGAGACAGTCATTTACCAAATATTCTATGTAAGTTTCCTAGGCAGTGACAGAATAAGAACCAGTAAATTCAAAATGCAGCTTGGTTTCATATGTAACCCTCCTAAAATTGCTCTTCAGATATGTTTGCAACTCTGCATCTTCCTTTCCTAAATTAAGTACTGTTATTCTCCAAATTGAATAGCACATCATCCATATACAGAAACTGGGGGAAAAATTACAAAAAATAAACTCTTTTTTCTTAATTATCTAAAGTCCACATTGGCCTGAATATGATTTACATTTTCCACTTTTCCATTGTTCCTGCTCAAGTCTTACGACAGAGGGATAATTAACTTTTATGTACCTTTTCCCACGGCAATAAAATCACCATTTATTTAAAATGCTTTTGTTTTGTTTGAGTTTTAAGATAAAGCCTATTTCCAGGGCAAAATTTGGCTCCCTGTTTTGTTTTACACTATTTATAAAAAAGTTTTGGTGCACATAATTTGGAAACAGGAAATGTTTTTCCTTTAAACATTCAGTGTTTTCACGAATATTTGCAATTGGTGCATACAAGAAAGCTGTGCCTTCTAATTCTTCTCTTACAGTATTGGTATTTAAAGTGAAGTCTTCACCTAAAATCAGCATACTACAGTGATGCAGCCACATCAATATTCATAGTTGCTCAATTCACAATAGCCAGATTGTGAAACCAACCTAGATGCCCTTCAATTGATGAATGGATAAAGAAACTGTGGTATTTATACACAATGGAATATTACTCAGTCATAAAGAATAATAAAATTATGGCATTTGCAGGCAAATGGATGAAACTGGAGAATATCATGCTAAGTGAGATAAGCCAATCTCAAAAAACCAAAGGACAAATGATCTTGCTGATAAGTGGATGATGACACATAATGGGGGGTGGGAGGGAGGCAAGAATGGAGGAAGGAGGGACTGTATAGAGGGAAAAGAGGAGTGGGAGGGGTGGGGGGAAGGAATGAATCAAACACCATTGCCCTATGTAAATGTACACACAAGTGGTATACCTCTACTTCATGTACAGAGAAACAAGATGTATCCCATTTGTTTACAATAAAAATAAATTTAAAAAAATAAATAAAGTGAAGACTTTGACAGTCCATTTATTTCAAAACATTTTCCTGCAGTGAGTGCTTATGCTTCTAAATATGGAAATGGACACTACATATCTCATTATTAAAACAAATGTATTTCAAACACTCTAGAAATAAAATTGGGTGATATGTACCTTGTTTTGTAATTCCATATTTGCATTGTGTGAAAGCAGTTTTTCTACTATTGCTGTTGTCTGACAAAAGACGGCATAGTGGAGAGAAGAGTATCCATTAATGTCCTGAACATTAGGATTGGCACCATTATTTAGAAGAATTTCTACACATTCCTCATGCTGGTGTTCTACTGCCTGTTGGTATTATACCAAGAAATATACCATAAATTCAGGAAATGCAAGCCAAACATTTCACAGGGTTCATAAATTAGTTATATTTAAGTTATATTAAACTCTTTTTATTCAAGCATTTCAACCAAATCCACCTCCTGCAGAAACCCTAGGCTACTAATGTATGTACCTTATTCAGTGCTGTGCTGAAGTAGTTATCAAGAAGTTCAAGGTTGCACTTCTTCTTTATTAACAGGGTCACCAATTCTGAATGTCCAAAGGTACTGGCATAATGGAGAGGGGTCCTAGGAAAGTAAGAAAATTCACTGGGAGATCATACAGCACTTTTCACCTACTACAGAATCCAACAGGTGAGCCAGCCTAGTCTGCCACAGCATCCCAACAAGGCAGCTCCAAGGTCTGCTATCTTTCAAGGGCAGAATGGTCATTCACAAACGACACTGCTGAAGTGAGCTTGTAGAGCTCAGAGGACAGTGACACTGTACGTGCTCAACCTTAGCTCTCAAAGTGACTCCAGCCCTGTGGAAAGGAGAGACTTCTCCTGTAAATACTATGAATAGCTCTGAGATGTAACACATCATGATTGACTGGAAATCAATGACACTTGGGAGGTCTTGAAAAACTCAGTTTTGTTTTTCAAGAGAAGTTCAGACTTACAGTGATCCTTCTCCACTCATGATCATCCAGGCTGCCAATCCAGCAGCATGCTGACTGTGCATGATCAAGAAACCCCCATACCCACCATGCAGAACGGCCAGTATTGGAGCAGCCAGTATGGTCAATGGTTCCTGGAAGGCCTGCCACCTGCACTCCAGCCAGCACTGGGCTCCTTCACCCAGGTAGAGGTGTAAGACTGCAGGCCCCATTAGACCATTCCTTTGTAGAAGAGTTCCCCTTGCTGTGCAAAGTCAAGCAGTGCTTGCAGCGGCCACCTAGGTAGAGCTGGATGAATTCAGACGCCTCCTGGTGGCAATACAAGAATTCCTCAGTGAAGGGCAAGAAGTGAGGTTGTGGAAGACCAGTGCCAGACACCTCCCAAATTCAGCAACATCGAGGCTGCTTTGCCGCACCCCACAATCATGGATGGCCTTCACCAGGGGCCTGTCTTCTACAGACGCAGTAGTATGCTTCTGGTCGTACTAGGTTGGGCTAAGATTCTGGTCCTACTAGGTTGGGCTAAGATTCTGGTCCTACTAGGTTAGGCTAAGACTTACATTGCAGCACCCCACAAACACCATCCACCTCCCACTGTGCCCAGGCTCAAGTGTACTGAGTGGCGACCTGTGCACCCCAGAGGGCAGCAACCATATACCGCCCTGCCCTGTGGGCCACCCAGCATCTTGTCAGGCAAAATATACCTCCATCTTACACAGCCACACCTCACACTCTCCAAAATATACACTGGGTGCCACACCCTGGATTTGACAGCACTGGATACAAGGAGTTCCCTTCTGGAGGGCACATAAGACTATATCTCCTAACATGGTGTAACCAGGCTACTTAGTCACAGAAAATTAGACATCCTCTCCTCCAAACTGACAGGAAGCTAATAGGTACCTAGATAAACCAAAAATTGGAGGGAGTCTCCTAGAATTGTTTCCAAGTGAGCTGGTGCGATCACTATAGCTACACCCAGAGAAATAAACTTAAAGCTGAAGGTTGGTGGGCATCTTCTAAAGGTCCCAAATCCTGATGAAATCCACACATGCAAGACTCCATAGGAACATTTTCCACTTTGGCCTGGATTATTATATGTAGCTCTAATGTCAATTTTGATCTAGTATGTTACTTTTTATTGTGAATCAATAAATGTTCACTTTTATCACTATTACACCCTCAACCCATTTGACTGTATTCTTGAAATGTTTTAAAGCATTAACTGGAAACCATTCTATTTTTGTTTTCCTAGGTCAGATTTACACTTGCTCCTCTTAGTTACTCTTCTCCCTCTAACATTGCCTGCTACCAACAAATTCCTCCATCCTTCTTTTTCTTCTTTTTAATTTGGTTTGGATTATTCATTTCTATTTTTTCTTTTCTCTTTCATTTTTTTCTTGCCCATTATATTTCTACTCTTCTTTTCATCTCCTACATAATGTGACAGTAATTTTACTAATGTTAATAACTCATTTCTCAATGTATTCCAGAATGTTACATTTATTCCAAGAGTATGGAAAGAGCAGAGAAATTTTCCAAGTCCCCCGTGCCCTAAGTTTTATTAGTGCATGAATTTGCTCCGAATCGACTGTAGTAAATAGGGTTTATTATCTTCTCTCAGTAATGCTAAAATTGGGAACAGCAGATGACACATGGTGAGTGGAAGTAACAATACCTGTTGCCTAGCTCAGGGCACTTACACAAAGAACCTCAGTAAATTATCTCTTGTATAAAAGAAGAAGTAATAGCCTGGTGTGGAGGCTTATGCCTGTAAGGCCAGTGGCTCAGGAGGTTTACCAGGAGGATCACAAGTTCCAGTATAGCCTAAGCAACATAGGGAGACTCTGTCTCAAAAATTTAAAAAAAAAAAAAAAAAAAGGGCCAGGGATGAGTCTCATGAGTCTCACTGGTTAAGCACACATGGGTTCTATCCTTGGTACCAAATGAAAAAAAGAAAAACAAATAACAAAAGAGTGGAAGTAATAATCATCCCAGAAGATGGGTACACATAAAAATAGAATGAAAAAGCAAGTAAACCAACCACCCCAAATAGCCCACAACACTTCAACAACTGATCCCATTGACACCACAGTAAAGGAAATGTTGAGAAAGAATTTAGAAAGTTCATAGCTAAAATATTCAGTGAACTAAAAAAAGATGTAAGGAATTAGAAAGTACAGGAAGTGAAAGACAATTTTTTTTTTAAAGATTCTAAAGAAGAACCAAACATAAATCCTGGAAAGATTCAGTAAATCAAAAATTTAGTGGAAAACATCACCAATAAATTAGACCACCTTGAAGACAGATCCTCAGACCTTGAAGACAAAGTACATAACCTTTTTTTTAAATAATAGGGTTTTTTTTCATTTTTTTATTTTGTTTGTTCTAATTAGTTGTACATGGCAATAAAATACATTTATGCATTTTGATAAATCATAGATAATAAATAGAGTGTAATCTCTCATTTATCCGATTATACATATTGCAGGATCACCTCTACTATCATTCCTTTCCCCAAACCCCTTCTGCTCCCTTCCCTCCCCTCTATCTAATATAAACTAACTCAATTCTACCCTATTCACTGCCCCCCTTACTGTGAATGTACTTCCACATATCAGAGAAAACAATTGGTCTTTGGTTTTTGGGTTTGGCTTATTTTACTCAGCATGATATTCTCTAACTCCATCCATTTAATGGTGAATGCCATAATTTCATTCTTCTTTAAAACTGAGTAATATTCCATCATATGTATATAAATTTTCTTTATCCATTCACCTGTTGAAGGGCATCAAGCTTGCTCCATAGTTTAGCTGTTGCAAATTGAGTTGCTATAAACATTGATATGGTTGTGTCAATGTAGTGTGTTGATTTTAAGTCCTTTGGGCATAAACCAAGGAGTGGGATAACTGGGTCAAATGGTGGTTCCATCCTGAGTTTTCTGAGGAATCTCCATACTGCTTTCCATAATGATTGCACCAATTTGCATTCCCACCAGCAATGTATGAGTGTACCTTTATCCCCACATCCTCACCAACATTTATTGTTGCTTGTGTTCTTCATAATTGCCATTCTGTTTGGAGTGAGAAGAAATCATAGAGTAGTTTTGGTTTGCATATCTCTAATTGTTAAAAATGTCAAACATTTATTCATTTTTTAATCTTAAAAATAAAGGCAATGGTAAAGATGTTAAGAGACCAAGACCAGAATATTCAAGAAATCTTAGATAACGAAAGGTAAGAATAATTGGCATAGAGGAAGGCATCAAAAAACACAATACAGGAATGTACAAACTTTTCAATAAATATCAGAAAATTTTGAAAACATTAAGAATGAGATGAAAATCCAAATTCAGGAGCATCTTAGAACCCCACATAGGCAAGATCACTTAAAATCCTCTCCAAGACACATTATAATTAAAATGCCTAATATACAGACTAAGGTTAGAATGTTAAAAGCCTCAAGATAAAAAGGTAGTCACATTTTGAGGTAAACCAGTTAGAATTTCAAACGATTTCACAGTCCACACCCTAAAAGCAAGGAAGGTTTGGAATTATATATACCAACCAAGAGTAACATATCTAGCAAAATTGTCCTTCAGAATTGAAAATGAAATAAAAACCTTCTATGCCAAATATAAAAGAATTCATATAACCATAAGGACTGCACTACAAAGCTTACTCAATGAAATATTCCATGCTGAAGGAAAAAAATTAAGAATCAGAGTCAGCAGTGGGATGAAACTCACAAGAAGGACACTCAACTTAGAAGAATCAAGTCTGAATTAAGCATTAGAAATAAATGAAAATGGCAGGAAATAAATACCATATCTCTATATTCCCACTGACTATAAAAAGAATCCTTTGCATGGCTTTGCTTTGATCCTGAAATTCTGTAAACATTACCACTACGTTTGTTAACACAAATGCAAAACTGGTACAAAACTAACTGGTAGGAACTCCAAATCCCATTTCTCCTTCCTATTCTTCAAACCTCAAACTCCTCCCCCTTCACTAAAACTCAGGTCACTGCAGAGACCAATGGGAGCTCAAGGTATATGAACTCAACCCTAGTGGTCCCAAGGTGTTTACCAGGTAACTCCTTACTCAGAGTAGATGGCATCTGCTCTACATGGTGCTACATGGTCTATAAGCTATCTACAATGTTGTTTTGGTTTTTATTTTCTTCCCATCTAGCATCCTTAGTTGGTGTTCCTGCTTAGGATAGGTAGAAAGAGCAGTCAGACTGATGTGGTGTTGCAGGGACCCATCTTCTGTGATGATATGGCCTTCCGGGATTGTTATGAGGTTCTGAGGGCCATTGGGTGTAGTGAAACTAGTCCACCTTCTCCTCACTGGGGCAGAGGTGGTGGTAAAAGTCCTGTCAAAGGAAAAAGGGAACTTCTCAGTCCGCTCTGAACTGATTATAGTGATGGACCTGGAACATCCCCATGTGACCCAGCTATTTCAGGTTATTGAAATAGGTAGACATATCTATATCATGATGGAGCATGCAGGTGAGGGAAGACAGCTACTTGACCACATCCAGTTTGATGGCATGCAAGAGGAGGATGCCTGGAGAATGTTCAGGCAGATCATGTGTGCAATAGGCAACTGCCATAAGGGCATAATGCACTGAGACCTGAAGGTCAAGAACATCACAGTGGATGCTAGAGACAACCTCAAATTCCTTGATATTGGCATAGGTGTGAAGTTCACCCCTAAGCATAAGCTGATCTGGTTCCAGGTCACTCTCCCATACTATGTCCCTGAAATCAGTAAGCAGGAAAAATACAAATCTCTACCCACCTCCATGAATGTTTGGAGCCTAGGTGTCATTCTGTATGTTATATTTTCATGGAGACAACCATTTATGAAGATCTTTGGGAGCTGGTGACACAGATCATGGGGACAAGATACCACATTCCTGATCATGTTCCCACCCAAAAAAGATGGCTCATCCATAAAATGCTGACCAAGAACCTCCATGCAGGGGCCTTCCTTAAAGTAAATCCTTCAATGCCCATGGCTGAGTAAGGGTAAGGAGTATTCAGCTCATCAACTTATTGAGCTGCTCCCCAAACACCCAAACCCCAGAATAAAGACAATCCTGTTTGACATGGGTTATAACTCATATGAAACCTGGGTGTTTCTAGCCAATAGAAAGTTTGATGATGCAATGGTTATGTACCTGATACGCCAGTCCCACAAACACCAGAGACAAGGCTACATTTTCCCGGGGAAGCCTGGGGGTCAGAATGTTGGGTCTCAACCATGACCCACAGATCACTCCAATTTCTCAGTCCTACCAAAGAAGTGTGCCAGTGAGTCTGCACTCCACACCTTCTCCTTGTCCTATGAGCAACAGCTCCCTGCAGAAGCAGGGCAGAAGGGTATCAGAAAGTTAAGCCTGACTCATTGATGTCCACTCCCTGCATGCAAAGACCTCTGCTCCCTGGATTGCCTCCCTGCCTGACCCTGAGTCCTACATGCTGAAATCCAGGAGGATCCTCAATTTCTCCCAAGATACCTCCAAAGGGCAACCTCAGGACAACAGCAACGTCTGCAAGAGGGTGACAAGGAGGAACACTGCCTACTTTCAACAACTATGTTTTTACGTGCTGTGTGTCTGTAAAAGTGGCTCTTATCCAGGGAGGTTCTGAATGTGCTAGATTCAGAAACAGGGTGATTCCAGCATATATGCTGAACTGAGACAGACAAAACTAATGGACAGCCCGCCAGAGGAATCTATGCTCTGTGGATTCTTACATCAAAGGAAGGGTATTAGTCACGTGGTCTCTAAACAAATGCAGGAACCAGGTGTGCATACTGGCTCAGGTTTCTCTGCATGAGTTCCAGCCAGGAGCACCTCTGGATCCACCTGGACATCAGGAGTCTCCTCTTCTTCCACCTGTGAGAGAAATCAGAATCTGTTTTCCCTGGGATTCTACCCCCTCCCTGCCCTATACTTCTCTGTCCTTTCTCCCATGCTTCAAGGATGATAGCAATGTTTCTTTAACACTTGTTTCTTTGTTTTTATATAATGAAATTGATATTCAAAGATAAAAAAAATATAAAAGTCTGGTTAAAACACAAAGGGGATGCCTCAGGGTGAGGGCAGGGGCACAGCAGCCATCCTCTGCACACATTGAGCCAGTATAGATGAGCACTAACTTGACTTGACCTAATGTGGCCAGAGATTCACTCCCCTTGAGCCAGTATAGACATGACTTACTGAGAACTGGTGGCCTTGACAAGAAGGAATCTCTCTCCCAGTCATCAGGCCCTTCCCTGAGGTATGTGGAGAGGGTGGGTGGCAGCAGTTGGAAAAGTCACATCTGAGGAGGCATTGGAGAACATATCATCTCCATAATCCCGTGTGTAGGGAAGTGAGACGTGGCTAGCCTGCAGCAGTGGTTGGCTGCACCCACCACCTGCCTACACACCCCAAATCTCCGCATGGCTTCGGCTAAACATAGTAGAGAAGGAACACATGGGATTTGGGATGTAGAAATGTCAAACCATCTCAGGCTATTTACATAAAAGTAAAGTGCACCAATGTGGAATTGTTCTTATCTTTGGATTCTGTTAGCACTAAATTTTGTAGTGCACACAATGAATGAGTAAGAAATGGTCAGGATAATCAGGAGGGCAGACTTTGGGCACCTTCCATCCCTAACATCTCCACAGGGTTGCAACCCCAGAACTGCTCTGGCAGCTTCATACTGATCTTCCCCTGAGTGGTCAGAAATGAATACCTTCAAAAAAAAATCTATGCCTCTATAGTTTTCACTGTAGAGATCTTTCACCTCCTTGGTTTGACTAATTCCTAAGTTCTTTTGTCTTTGTTTTTTTGTTATTTTGACATTATTGTGAATAAAATAGTTTATCTAAGATTCATTATTGGAGTAAAGGAATATGACTGATTTGTCCTGCTCTTGTGTCCTGCTAACTTTGCTTAATTTATCAGTTCTAGAAATCTTCTGGTAGAATTTTTTGGGTTTTCTTAAATAGAGGATTATGCCATCAGCAAACAAATAATTTGACTTCTCCTTTTCTTATTTTGTATCCCTTTAATTTTATTCTCTTGCCTGATGGGCAAGAGTTTTAAGGACTATGTTGAATAGAAATGGGAGAGCAGACATGCTGGACATGTTCCTCATTTTAGAGGAAATGCTTTTGGCTTTTCTCCATTCAGTATGATGTTGGCCTGGGTTTGTCATATATAGCCTTTACAATGTTGAGAAAAGTTTCTTCTCTCCCTATATTCTCTAGTATTTTAAACATGAGTGGGTGCTTCATTTTATCAGATACATTTGTGATATAATACTGTGATTCTTGTCCTTAACTCTACTTAGGTGGTGAATAGTGTTTATTGATTTGTGTATGTCTTCTACCGATTCTAGTGTTAATTTGTTCTTTTTCTAGAGCTTTGAGGTGTAATATTAGGCCATTCATTTTGTATCTTTCTATTGTTTTTAAATATAGGAATCCAGTGCTATAAACTTTCCTCTTAGAACTGCTTTCACACTGTCTCACAGATTTTGATATGTTCTACCTCTGTTGTCATTTGTTTCTGAGACTTTATTTCTCCCCTGATTTCTTCTGCAATTTTGGTCTTATTTAAAAGTGTATGGTTTAATCTTCAGGTATATTAGTTTCTTTTTAAAAATCTTGTTGATTTTAGATTTCAGTCAATGATAATCTAATAGGATACAAAGAATTCTTTTTAATTTGTATTTGCTAAAATTTTCATTGTGCCCTAGAATATGGTCTGTTTTACAGAATGTTCCATGCGCTACTGACAACAAAGTGAATTTGGTTGTTAATGGATAACGAATGGTAGTAATTCTTACAAACAGATGATATTTTGAGAAAAGAAATCAGGCAAAATACATGATGTGATGTATGATTCTATTTGTGTTATACTTCTGAGCAGGCCAATTTTTTAATGGTCCTCCCAGGGTTAGTGAGCATCATCCAACCCACTGAAGACCTATATAGTAGTCCCTGTTATCTGTAAGGGGATATGCTTCAAGATCCCCAGCACATTCCTGAGACTGCTGACAATAACAAATCCTAGTTATTTTTGAGTAGTTTTCTATACATACATCTGTATAATAAATTTTAATTACTATATTAAGCATAGTAAGAGACTATAATAACTCATAAATAAGTATAGAACAATTATAGTTATGTACTGTGATAAAATTTATGCAAGTGTAGGTTTTCCCTCCTCTCTCAAAATATTGCAATTGTTCTGTACTCACACTACTTTGGTTGACTGTGGGTAATTGAAACAATGTGAGTAAAATGGTGGGTAAGTGGGGAACTGCTGTAGAACGAAAAGTTGGAGTAAAGTTTAATTAACTCTGCCTGATTGCTTGAGGTAAGAAAGTTGCCTCCTCCTGCCACTCCTGGTTTTTAGGTCTTCAGAACCAACAGTTTACTTTTGTTCTCCAGCTTCAAGACTTTGAATTATGCCACTGGTTTCCCTGGGTCTCCACTTGCAGACAGCAGATGGAGGAAATGCTCAAGCTTCCTACTCATATAAGCCAATCCCCAGTATAAATCTGTTTTCTTTGGAGAACCCTAAATTATACAGACATCTTTTGGGAACAATTAATCTGCCTATTGTAATGTACGTGCAATATGTATGATATGAAACGTGTTATATATGATGCATTACATATACATACATCTAGATTTAAAATAATTCAATTCAATATTGAAAAAAGCACAGAGAAAAATAGAATGGGTGTCACCGTGCATGTGTGTATGTGTGTATGCATAAAAATTTATAAAAAGGGTAATAATTGTTATTAAAATTACAAACATTGTCAAATCTTTTTATTTGATACAACTTAAAAATCCATATTTCCAGATGTAATCACTACACTGAAGATGGTGAACACATTTCTCACCCACACCTTATTGTCTCCCTAACTATGTAGGTTAATAGTATTAATAGTTCTTTATATGTTCTAATACCTGTTCTTTTGTAATTTGTTAAATATCTAGATAGTAATATTAAGCTTTACAACAAGTTTAATGAATAGGTTTATATATTTATTTTAAGCAATGTATTTTCTATTTTAACAATATTCCACACTAAAAAATATATTTCATTTTTATTGAGCATTTAATGTTTATGTCTGAAATTCTTATCTTTATTAACAATTGTCTGCCTATATACAGGCCTTGCTTTCACGCTTACAAGTTTTATTGACAGATAGCAGTTGTATGTGGAAATTCTGAGTTGTATTTAGTATGTTCAAATAAAAATGAACCTCAGCAGCTTTGCAAAATATTGCAAAAGATGTATGTATTGAATCAATTAAATATTATTTCTCTATTATTTCTCCTCTTTAAGTGTGAAAACCTGAGTAACTTTGATGCTATTAAACAAGAGTTATATATTATCTAATTTAATACTTGAGTATATACCTTTGGAATCACCTCCCAGTTGGTGGTACAGACAAGCAAGCATTTACTAATTCTTCTTTAATATAACTTCTGGTAGAAGCAATAAGGCATACTTTTAAAGAATGAAGAGAAATTAATCAGGTCAACAGAATTTCTCAATATTAGCATGAAACACTTAATAATTCATGGGTCTGGTAACATTTCAAATTTTAGAACAATTATGAAAATAATTTTCTACCCCCTTGATATATTCATAAGTCATATACTAAAAACCCCAAGATCTCAAGCAATGATTGGTTGCCTCATGAAGATTTGCTTAATTTCAATACATGGTATTAAAAAATATATTGAATACAAATATATTTTCCACATTTTGACATAATTTCCAACAGTCTCCATCACTTAGATACTAGTGAAAGGCTTCATATATTTCTGTTACTCTTCCATCATGAGTTATTTGTGTTATTGTCTGTAATGAACAGGAATTCAAAAGTGCATATTAATTTTAACCCTTACAACTTAGTATCTAGTGGGAATCTGCTTTCATTCAAAGAACACATATCCAGGGAAAGAGAGACCATGGACTGATACTCAACATCCATACACCAATATTCTCCCATCTCCTTCAGATGGGTGCTCACCTCAGAAACAGAAATGAAAGTGCCTTGATGCCTAATGAGGCATCGATTGGCACCAGTTAGCCACCACCAATATGTAAGTTTAGAATACCATCCTTAATAATGTATTTTGTGCTCTGTGTGATAGTTTAATAGAGAGTGACCTTGATTCTGGAATCAAAGTATGAAAGGGCTAGTGGAAATTCTCACTCTTAATATCTACTGCCAAACTTGCAAAATATTCTTAAAATTTCCATGATTAGTCTTCATTTGATTTGAGTTTTTAATCATTGTAAAAGGACTGATTGTTTTCATAGTTTTTTTTTTTTTATTAAAACTTTCCTCCCTTCCTTCTGGATGTTTTAGGCTCCTTATACAACCAAAGAAATAAGCAGTTAAGGTATTATTTTTCTTGATTATCAACACAAAAAGTATCTTTCCTGTAGCTGGAGAACAAATAGCCTATTATATAGCACCTCCAAGTAAAGGGTTAATGGATGACTAAAAATTCATACATGCAGAAAAATGTATTTTAGACCAACTTTGGATGTATGTTGGAATATTTCATATTTGCATGAATTAATTTAGCAGCTGTTTGAGAGGGTACAATGTAAAATATGAAGTAGAGGGAATTGTATGTAACATTTATAGATATATGTCCAATACAATAGTAAGGGCTAAATATATGCTCATTTATGTATTGAGACAGCCCATTTTGATGCTACATTATCCTGACATTAGAAATGAAGAAACTGTCTTTGGGAAGGTTTGTTAACAAGTGGTCTAAAGCTAATATGACCCTTTCTGTAGAAAAATGGAATCTATATTCATCTTATATTTTCTTATCTTCAAACAAACTTCAAGTATGCAGTTGGGTTCTTTGTTGCATGTTAGCTAGTAGGATATCTTCTTGTTCAAAATACTCTAAATGGGACACTCCGATAACAGGAAATTTCCATTAATTGGAAGGAGATATCACCATATAAACTCTTGAGACCTTATAAAGCACAATGACTCAAATATTATTAGATAATAGATGCATATTTGTGATGAGAACTTGAGGCTTTCCACAGAGGTATTTCCTTTCTCCTTTGGTCACTGTTTCGGATCACATATTCTATTCACAGACTTTTGGGGATCTGAGGGTGTTGGAGAACTCTATATTTTATTGAAAAACACGTTTACTAAACAGGTCCAAAAGACAATACAGGAGATAAGCTATAAAACCAAACGTGAGCGGCCCTCGTCGACACCAGCCCCAACACACACCACACCGGGTGAGGAGAGGGGGCTGAGGGTCTCGTGTCTCCTCCAAATCACACATTTTGGTTTTTGCTTTCCTTTTAAGGTTTTTAAAAAGAGAAACCCAGGAGTCCGGCGGGCCCGCCCTGGCTCAGCAGCGTGTCCAGCCTGCCTGTGTCAAGGTGGCACTTGCATCCGCGGCGACGGGGTCCTGGCTCTGGTGCCTCTCACTCCTGCGCGATGCTCCTCAGCACATACTTGACCGTGTAGGCAAAGGCTGCAAAACCCACTATGACAAACAAGTTAGCCAGGGCACCGCCCAGGAGTCCATGGTGCCGGTTGGCCTGCTGGAGCCCTGCAAGGTGGGGCCCGGCCCCTGGCGCATGCCCATTGAGAAGCTGGACCCCGTTCTGGCCAAGGTGCATCTCCCCATCAGGAACCACATCTGGCAAGGGCAGAGTCTGCGGCCTGCTACTGAGTTCATCTTGTGCTTTCTGTTTTTGTTTAATTTCCTCCACAACTTCAGGGAACAATTCACAAAAGACTTTATCTTTTAAATTAAACACTAGACTCTGTGCTGCCAGTTGTCTTTTCGTGAAGTCCGACGTCTCTATGCTGCCCAGGGTGGGGCCCTTCTCCACCATGAAGCTCAGGAGCCCGGTCAGGATGGTAGAGACAGACCAGGCTGGGTTCCATGTGTCTGGGTGGAAATCCGTGATGGAGAGATACAGCCTCGTGTTGCACTTAAACCTTCCATTGGGAGTTATCATGTAAATACTAGGAGGCTTAAAAGGAAATTCTCTGGGAAAAATTAGCTTTCCATGATAATAGCCACCTTCCTAAGGGGTCATCTCAAGGCCACGGACAACATAGTGCCATTCAAGAATATTGGAAGGGAGGGGCTCGGCGCAGATGTAAGGCACCGGGTCCTGCTGTTCTAATGAACAACTTCAAGTTCACTTCTAATCCCAGTCATCCTAAATATTCAGAAGTAATGAAAAGTTGTACTTCAAACCATTTAATGAACTCATGAAATCAAGATCAGGTACAGATAATATTTTGGAGTATTGAAAGATGGAAGAAATAAAAACAAGAAGGAAATGACAAAATGTCATAGTTATATATGAAATATAACTATGTTTAGGAAAAAGTGCAAAAAATGTACAAGGAACCTGAAATTAAGAAGTAAACATCCAGGTATGTACACCTTTATCAACCAGATGACATTGTTTTTGTCCAATCTAGAGTGTCACTGGAAAGCAGCCTTTGCTTTCCTAGTGCAGTATACTGTATCCTTTAACAGTTTGAGAATTTTGGATTATGGTAAAGAATTTTTCATACAGGTTACTAAAATATTTATATATGTTAAATGACTAAGTTGAGAAAAGTACAATTCTAAAAAAATTAGATTTGCTGACAAGAGGCAAGTAGCATATTACTGTATTCTTTAATGTGTTAGAATGTTTCTTGAGTAAAGTCAAGTGTAAATAATGTTTTGAATGTCTATAGTTGAGAATTTATTATTATAAACATGGAATGGGAAAGATAAAATGTACTCAAGTCATAATACATTAATTGAGATGGATTTAAGACCCCTAAGAAGTCATAGAAATGTGACCATTTTAATAAGAAATGGGACAAAGAGGAATTTTTGTCTCCAATTAAAAGTTTTAATTTCAAGTAACAGGCAGCTAAGAAGCATAGAAGTGGATGCCTTGATAGAATCAAAATACCACTGAAGAAAACTATTTTTCTTTTTCCTTTTTGTACATTTGAATAGAGAAGAGAGTAGAGATAGGATAATTATGCCTCAGGATAACTAAAATATGAAAATATTTTATAAAATGCCCTTTAAATACTATACTGTAGTTATTAATTCAAAAGTACTATGATTGTATATAAGGTATATAGAAGTCATGATGTGACAAACTGCACTAGAAGAAGGTTAAGGTGGCAAGATACACTGATGCAAATACTAAATCCAGAATACCATGTCTCAGAAGATCATTGATAGAAGAAATAGGCTTCTCCAGGCACTCACATAATAATAATGCTTTAGAAACCTTGTGGCAATTACCAAGGTTGAAATTTCAGTTGTCTTGGTTATAATATATCTGTTGACAAATACCAGTTTTTTTTAAAAAGGAATAAAGGAGAAAATAAACTATTCCTCGAAAAGGTCAATGAACAGAAGAATTAAGTGAACAGCTACATTCTCCTTGTCCCTTATGGTTCATGAAAATTCCTGACTTTCTTGGAAAGCTTGTCCTTGCCTTCTCTTCTAGTTCAATGTCCACAGGAATTTTAGTAGTGTGATACTTCCCATCACCAACTGCTTCAGAAACTTATGAAGAATGGGGACGAATGTGCACCCCACAATCCAACTCTGGGAAAAGTGCAGGTAAACAGAAGCATTTTCAGAAAAAGCTACAGTAATTAAGGGCAGCATCATGGGCAAGAAATGTTTCCTGTGGCATATTTGCAATGATTTTATTTTCTTAAAAATATCTACGTATTATCATTTGTGAAGGAATATAACTAATAATTCACTTGCAAGGCTGTCAGGTCTCTGTTTTGAGATTTAAAGAAAGAAACTCTTGTTACATGCATTATGACATAAAACATATATAGTTAGTTCAGTGGGGCTTCTGAGTAAGTGCAGTTCTCACAAGACCATTCCTAGCTCTCCCACAAAGGCTGTTTACATGGAGGTTTAACACCCAATATCAGTAGAAAAAGAAGTGTTTTCCTTGGTATGCTCCCTTTGCACATAGACTTTAAACAATGTAGCTTTAACAAGTAATTGGTTGGCAAATTTGGAGTCCTAAGTCTCTGAATCCATTTCTGTCAGAATAACAACTCATGAAAATAAATTCTGAAGTGAATAAGCACATGAAAAGTTAATGATATTTATTTTAAACATTAAATGGCAAAAGACATTGTACTGTATTAGAATAACAGGGAAATTTTTTTAAAAATTAAAAAAGTTTTAAATATTTCAGACCTTATAAAGAGCAGTTGAATTTTTAACCTTGATAAGCACTTTTTATCTGGTGATTTTTTTCCAATGGAAAAAAACTTTTTTATTGTAAACAAATGGGGTACAACTTCTTTCTCTGGTTGTACATGAAGTAGAGGCGTACCATTTGTGTAATCATACATTTACATAGGGTAATGGTGTTTGATTCATTCTGTTATTTTTCCTCCCCCACCCCTCCCACCCCTCTTTTCCCTCTTTACAGTTCCACCTTCCTCCATTCTTGATTTCCTCCCACCCCCCATTATGTATCATCATCTGCTTATCAGCAAGATCATTCACCCTTTGGTTTCTTGAGATTGGCTTATCTCACTTAGCATGATATTCTCCAATTTCATCCATTTGCCTGCAAATGCCATGATTTTATTATTCTTTATGACTGAGTAATGTTCCATTGTATATATATACCACAGTTTCTTTATCCATTCATCAGTTGAAGGGCATCTAGGTTGGTTCCACAATCTGGCTATTGTGAATTGAACAGCTATGAACATTGATGTGGCTCCATCACTGTAGTATGCTGATTTTAATTCCTTTGAGTATAGGCCTAGGAGTGAAATAGCTGGGTCAAATGGTGGTTCCATTCCAAGGTTTCAAAGGAATCTCCACACTGCTTTCCAGAGTGGCTGCACTAATTTGCAACCCCACCAGTAATGTATGAGTGTACCTTTTCCCCACATCCTCTCCAACACCTATTGTTGCTTGTATTCTTGATAATCGCCATTCTAATTGGGATGAGATGGAATCTTAGGATAGTTTTGCATTTCTCTTGTTACTAGAGATGTTGAACATTTTTTCATATATCTGTTGATTGTTTGTAGATCTTCTTCTGTGAAGTGTCTGCTCATTTCCTTAGCCCATTTGTTGATTGGGTTATTCATATTCTTGGTGTAGTTTTTTGAGTTCTTTGTATATTCTGGAAATAAGTGCCCTATCTGAAGTATGAGTGGCAAAGATTTTCTCTCTTCACATTGCTGATAGTTTCCTTTGCTGAGAGAAAGCTTTTTTGTTTGAATCTATCCTAGTTATTGAGTCTTGCTTTTAGTTCTTGTGCTATGGGAGTCCTGTTAAGGAAGTCTGATCCTAAGCCAACATGTTGAAGATTTGGACCTACTTTTTCTTCTATAAGGTGCAGGATCTCTGATCTGATTCCAAGGTCCTTGATCCATTTTGAGTTGAGTTTTGTGCAGGGTGAGAGATAGGGGTTTAGTTTCTTTCTGCTGCATATGGATTTCCAGTTTTCCCAGCACCATTTGTTGAAGAGGCTATCTTTTCTCCATTGTATGTTTTTGGCCCCTTTGTCTAGTATGAGAAAATCATATTTATTTGGGTTTGTCTCTGTGTCCTCTATTCTGTACCATTGATCTACCTGTCTATTTTGGTGCCAATACCATGCCATTTTTGTTACTATTGCTTTGTAGTATAGATGAAGTTCTGGTATTGCAAGACCCCCTGCTTCACTCTTCCTGCTAAGAATTGCTTTAGCTATTCTGGGTGTCTTATTCTTCCAGATGAATTTCATGATTACTTGCTCTATTTCTGTGAGGTACATCATCCAATGAAAATTTTTAATGCAGTGCTTTTATCAAAAGTAATGTCACAAGTATTTCTGAAGTTAAACAAAATGAAAGAATATGTTTTATTGCAACACCTCTTCTACTTTTACTTGGCACAGCTGCTTTTAAAGACATTTGTTTTAGGACTTCATATTATATGGGCTGATAAAAGTATAATTGATATTAAATATGTTCTATTTCCACAGAAGGATTCCATGGATTTTTGACCATGGAATCCATTTATAACTGACCCCACATTGATTTACTGTGTGACCCTGGGGAAGGAAATTCACTCTTTCTATTTTTTAATTTATATGGTACAGATGCTGTTATTTACAGAAATAGTGAGATAAATTTAAAATGTCCAATGAAGAAGAAATTATATAATGTGTCAGAAATCTTGTCATTTTATTTATTTATTTATTTATTTATTTATTTATACTGGCAATTTAATCCATGTGCATTTAAACACTGAGTCATACCCCCAGCCAATTTTAGTTTTTATTTTGAGATAGGGTCTCACTAAGTTGCTGAGGACCTTGCTAAGTTGCTGATGATGGCCTCAAACTTTTAATCCTCCTGCCTCAGACTCCCCAACTGCTTGGATTACAACTAGGTGCTACTGCACCCGGCTGGTCATCTATTTGAAAAGACTACTCTATAAACTCTACAGAAGCTTCCTCATGTGGTCAGATAACTCAGTCTATGCAGTAGTTAAAAGCAAGTGCTAGAGACTATAAATAAATAACATATCTAATACTTCTTTCCAACAAGGAAAGAATGCGATGTTACATATGACAGGGATCGTGTATCATGAACCTTAGCTGGCCACCACTGAGTATTAAGGGCACAATATAATGTCAATCAGAGCAGAAAATGGGTTAGAAACCACTTATTATCTTCTTATCAGAGAAAGCTATAAGAAAAGCGATGCTGTGGATTCATGGTATAGCTGGAGACTCTAACACGTGTGCAGTCAGCCACTCTCCACAAGCTTTACCTGTCGGAGCAGCCATGCGTGAGAGCATCTCCATTCATGTAGGGCCAGGCCAGGGCACAGATGGGCGATGCCTGTTGGGAGCTCTACTGCCTGGAGCACAACATCCAGCCTGATGGCACCATGCCCAGCAACAGGACCCTGGGGAGTGATGATGACTCCCTCAACACCTTCTTCATTGAGACAGGCTGGCAAGCATGTGCCCCAGACTGTCTTTGTGGACCTGGAGACTGCTGTCATAGATGAGGTAAGAACTGGCATTTCAGGCAGCTCTTTCACCCTGAACAGCTGATATCTGGCAAGGAAGACGCTGCAAACAACTATGCCCATGGTCCCTATACTGTGGGGAAGGAGATCATCAATCTGGTACTGGAAAGAATCCAAAAACTGACAGACCAGTGCACTAGACTCCAGAGCTTTCAATCTTCCACAGCTTTGGAGGCGGCACTGACTTGGGCTTTACCTGACTGCTGTTGGAGCAGCTTTCTATTGACTATGGCAAGAAGTCCAAGTTGGAATTTGCTATCTACCCAGTCCCCCAAGTGTCCATAGTGGTTGTAGAGCCCTATAATTCTATCTTGACCACCCACACCACCCTGGAGCACTCAGACTGTGCCTTTATGGTAGACAATGAGGCCATCTATAGTATCTGCCGCCATAACCTGGACATCAAGTGCCCAACCTACACCAACCTCAACCGGCTCATTGGCCAGATTGTGTCCTCCATCACTGCCTCCCTGCATTTTGATGGTGCCCTCAACATGGACCTCACGGAATTCCAGACCAATCTGGTGCCCTATCCCCGCATCCACTTTCCCCTGGTGACCTACTCGCCCATTGTTTCAGCTGAGGAGGCCTATCATGAGCAGCTCTCAGTGTCGGAGATCACTGGTGCCTGCTTTGAACCCTCCAATCAGATGGTCAAGTGTGACCCTCACCACGACAAGTACATAGCCTGCCATGTGCTGTACTGTGGAGACATGGTGCCCAAAGATGTGAGTGCCGCCATTGCCTCCATCAAGACCAAGCACACCATCCAGTTTGTGGACTGGTGTCCTACAGGTTTCAAGGCTATCATCAAATACCAGCCCCCCACAGTGGTGCCTGGGGGTGACCTAGCCAAGCTGCAGCGGGCAGTGTGCATGCTAAGCAACACCACAGCCATCGCTGAGGCCAGGGCCCACCTCAACCACAAGTTTGACCTGATGTATGCCAAGCAGGCATTTGTGCAGTGGTATGTAGGTATGTAGGTGAGGGCATGGAGGAAGGAGAGTTCTCCGAGGCTCGAGAGGACCTGGATGCCCTGGAAAAGGATTATGAAGAAGTGGGCTCGGAGTCTATGGATGGCAAAGATGAGAGCGAGGAGTTCTAGGGCATCCTGGCAACTGCCACATCTGGTGTCTCACTCCCCCATTTTTTTTGTTGTTGTTTTTGTTTTTTTTATCTCTCATTCCACTGTCTCCCCAATACCCTGCAAATACAATTGATGTCTCAAGTGAAAAAAAAAAAAAAAAAAGAAAAGCAATGCTGATAGTCCTTAGCTATGTATCTTTCCACATAGGTTTTGAAGTATGTTTCATAGAAGTAGATATCCCTCGAGAATAATTCAGATCACTGAAATTTGATATTAGAAAAATATCTTTCTTATAGATATGAAACTTTTCCCCTACTCAATAATGTGGAAATAATCCCCAATTTTTAAATTTAAAAAATACTGAATTAAATATTAGCAAGCATCCTCTTGAGCTTTTGCAGTAATGGGTGTAGGCAAATGTCCATGAGGATGATGGAATGTAAGTGGTAATCATGAACTGAAGAAATGGCTTTGCTGAAAAATTGTAGGTACAGCATATGGGTGGTGTGGTGTCCATGAGAAGGAGACAGGATATAATCCTTGATCAAGCTGAGAGTTTCACTTTCTTTTTATTTGATCTTTATACTTACACATGACAGTAAAATGTATTTTGACTATGATATTAACATGCTATAATTAAGTGTACAGTACCTTCTTGGCATTGTCACACAATAAAAGAGTGAACTTGAAAATCATTTCATGTCTTCATTGATTTCATGTAGTAAAAACTGTATTAACAAAATAAATATTCTAAATTTGTAATTTGTTATTGAAAAGAAAAATGGTACAACAGTTGAATGACCGATAATAAAGAAGGGCTATACTACACCACAGTGTTCCATATAATTTAAGACTGATTATATGACCATTACATTTACACATAGAAGTGAGAGTTTAGATTATTTTGGGGAAAGGTCAAGAGCATCAATACGAAGGAAAATAAGAACTAACATAACTAGATGAAGTGAAGTGAAGTGAAGTAGTCTTCTCAAGTTATTCAGCCATGAAATCAACAACATGTCATCTCCAGATGGGAAAAAGGTGTAAATTACTAAACCACAATTGAATTCCAGAAAATGATAGATGCTATTTTCAAACTGGCTTATATCGCCATTCTTGGTAAATAAACTATTTTTTTTGCAAAAAATCTATATTGTTATTGAAAAGCTACATTAAAATGTTTTAAAAAGAACATTCCAGGCTATTTGAGAGTCTCCAAAATTGTATTACTAGATAAAAACATGGAAAAAAAACACATATTAGCTCCAAGGTATTGACTGATTCATTAATGTAAAACCTATCTATTGTCATTGACAATGATAGGTACTGAGGGTCAGTTTCTGCCCTCACAACCTAACACAATAACCACCACTAAATGACCCCTAAAAATAAAAAGTCTCCCACAAAAGGAAATCATCCAAAGTAATGGCATTGGTTTAGGGGGTTGAGTTGTTGGTGATATCTTTGCCTCTCCTTTATTTTCTCAGTTTCTTATGCAGTAACCCTTTCCATTAAAGCACCCGAAGAATCAGTGTTATGAACTTTAACTCATTCATCTAATGATTGATAATGATCCTTATTTTATACTTACAGAAAATAAGGTTGAAAAAATTAAAAATCTTCCTTCAGGCTCTTATCATGGAGTAATTTCTATGCAAAACATTTTTGGGATGAGTTTTGTCTCCATATTCTGGCATCAAGGAGGTGTGTCTTGGTATTAATAGTCAGACTTTTTTGTCATTCATATTTGTAATAGTTTGTATAAAGGCTTACAACACGTATTGAATGCTTGTAGATCCATATTCTTGTAAGTGTACTGCAGCTTATGTAATTATGGAAACATAGCTTTGGGATTCTATTAATAACTGAAGGGACCCATCAAACATTTTTAAAATAACATAATCCATCTGCCCATCTGCAAATGTGCATGCATTGTATTTATAGCTACATATGCTCCCATGTGAAAATGATGTCTAATGTCCTTCATCTGCTTTAGAGTGAAAGAGCTTGATTCCACACACTTCTTCCAGACTCAACAACAAAAAAGAAAGAAAGAAAAGTCATGTTTTAACAATGTTTGTTTTTAGTCAGGCATACATATTTGTCCAGATGTGTTATTGAGTTATGAAATCATCTGTCCTGTTTTATAAAAGGATTGGAATCTCCACTAATTTCTGAGTTTTTGGATATGTGCAGTTGACTCATTTGAATCTTGAATAATAGGATTTAATTAGGCAGACTAACTCATTTTAAGACCTAGTAAAAAGATTTCAGTGAGAAACTTATCACAGTTTTGAGACTTTTCCCAAGTCATGTTGCCTGAGTCCTTGATTTTCCAGAATAGACACTCGGATACCAATCTGCAGCAGAGGACAGGTTGCAGTCCTAACCACAGGACAGAGATAAATTGTTCTGTGACATGGCTAATACTTATAAAATGCTTTTGTCACAGTCTGTGCAACAACATATAAAATTCTTGCTAGGTCTAAGTTAAAGTTAGAAAAAGGAGTAAAAGGGGGAGAAACACAAAAAAGAAAAAAAAAAGGGAAAAAAGTTCTAAGAAGGAGATAATCATACTTGAAATTACTAGATAACTAAATTTTTCTTACATGGAACTTTTCTAATTACAATTATTATTAAACTGATAACTTGACCTAGATAAAGTTGTTCTCTGCAAAGAATTGGAAATAATATATTTATTTCATTATGTATCTATTGATATCAATCACAATAAAAGAGCAAACTTGTACAACTAATTCCAAGTTTAAAACAAAAATAATACATATGAAAAAGACTTTTTATCCAATGATAGGAATTATTAAAATGCAGAAAGTTCATACCATTCTTTTTCTCATTTTGTTTTCCCTTAGTTCATTTGTACCAACAGGGAGATTTAGCATGACAGTAAGCCTGAGAACATCTCCACTGCTATTTACTCTCCCCCAAATTTAAAATGGTTTCATGCATTACAATATGTAAGGCAATTTTCAACTAAATATTGGCCCCTGCTCTGGCTTTAGAATTCACATTTTATCTCCACATAGGCACAACCATGTTCCAGAACCTGAATACCTATCGTTCCATTACAGAAATTAGACCCTGTCAGTCCTTCACAATACTTTATTGATGTATTACAAAAGATTTCACAATTTTGCACTAAGTCATAAGGATTGTGCTCTTGTACTATGAAAGTATTTTTGAACCAATCAAAAAAAGACATGTCCAAAATCATATTTTTAAATGCTCCAATCTTCTTTCCCCAACATTAAAATTTACAGTACATGCATGTGGATGCATGCATGTTTAGGTGAAAGTGTGTATGTGTGTGTATGTGCTTACAAAATAGACTGGGAGGAATCTTAATTAACATTTTTAAAAAGAAAATAAGAAAAATAGGTAAGATTGGAAATGTGTTCAATTTTAAATTTTATTATTTTTTACATAATTTAATTGAGATAAAATGCAAAGTTGAATGTTTGCTTTGCTACTGATGCTAAAGATGAAAATTATCTTGATAATGATTAGTTTATTTAATTCATTAAAGAGTATCAAGCACTCTTGGGGTATTCGGCCTATTGTGAATTATCTTGTCTTATAACAGTTCTGTTAAGTTGAGTACCACGCTTGTCATTATATCTTTAAATGGGGAGTTTAAGAAATGAAGAGTGGGGTACTTTTCCTAAGATGGTAAAAATAGTGAGTGACACAACTAATTCCTTAGAATAAACTAATAATCACAATGTAGCTTGTGAATTATAGTCTTAGGTCACTGACCTACTAACAAAAATTATGTATAGCATATTTTACCAGTACCATTGAATGAAACAGTGATCATATATATTATAAAAATATGAAGGGCTATATCAATACTAAAATGTTAAGCAAGTGATATGTAGCATATATATTAAAATGTTAAAAAGGTTAAATTGAAAATACAATTCACATAGTCATCTTATGGTTTTCAATCCAACTTTTAAACTGAAAGTAATGTACCTATTTTGCTTAGGCAATTCTGTCTTTTCACTCATGGATTTAGTTGAAAATAAACTTAGAGAACACAAACTTACATTCTTTGTGTGGAAGAGTAGCCTCTAAATGAAAATAAAATAGTTTTGAAGACAATATGATATGAATAACTAGTGAAATGAGTCATTTTAAATAACTTAGTTCTGATGTTTTCCTTGGGTTAAATACAGCCTTCATTAATTGAGATAATGTAAATGTGACATGAAACCCAGCTCTTTACAACATTTTTATTCTTGGCAGGGAAGATAAAAGTGTTTTCTTGGTCCACTAGGGCTCAGGGTAAAGGACCACAGCTTAGGTGGCACAAATTTATCTTTTCCAAAAAGTGAAAGTTAGACATTTGCAATCATGTTTTTGGTTAGAGACCAACGTTGGATTTCTTCTAACATATCTCTCTTTCCCTGTTATTTTCCTGTGGACCCCTTTTCCTGGAAGGAGGCCTACATGGCATTCTTTCCAGAGAGATACACGCCTTTCAGGCAACTCAGAGACTGGGGCCTCATCCTCCTGTCCTGTGATCTGTGAACAGGATCTTCTCCTGTGGTCGGTAAAAAAGGTCTTCTGTGGTCTGTGAGCCTGTCACCTCCTGTATTCCAGAATTGCTTGTTACTTTCTTTTACTAGTCAGTAATCTGCCAAATAGGCTAGTAACTACTTATACAAGGCTTGACCTTTAAGGTGTATGGCTAGCTTAATTGCAAAAGACAGTGTTAAAAGCAATAAAGACAGAAGCAACTTTCTTTGTGACAAGTGCTCCATCTCCCCCCAATAAAGTTCTTCTCCTCAGACCTCGGTGCACAGAGAAGGAATTCCTTTTCCCATTGTTTACCACTTAGAGTAGTGCGACTACTCAACCTCCCTTGTTGCAGACTGTGCAACATTTCCCATGGTCTTCCTCTGTATGTCTGTAGGTTAACTTCTTCTTCTCTTGAGGACATGAGTAATATTTGACTAAAGACCTCCCTAATGACCTCATTTGACTTTGTTTCAAAGATGGGTATAGGGGATTGAACCCAGGGAAACTCTACTACTGAGCTATGCCTCCAGTCCTTGTTTTCTCTAAATTGCCCAGGCTGGCTTCAACTTGAGATCCTTCTTCCTCAGTCTCCTGAGTCACTGCAATTGCAGGCATGTGCCACTGCATCCTGCCACCTTATTTAACATTAAATACTATGTAACACCCTCTCTCCAAACCCAGTCTCAATTTGAGATACCAAGATCCCTTCAACTTTTGAGTCTTGAGGAGACAAGATTCAACTCCTAATAGATGATATGGATATTTCTGGAATATTGGCTGTTAACTATGAATTCTACAATGTTTAACTGAGGGAGCAAAGTTTGGGCCTTCTAAGGACCATCTCTTTCCATTAAAATATATGCAGAAAAGATTTGAAGTTTATTAGAGAAAGAAAAGTATATCATCAGAGAAAACTGCATGATACTAATACCCCAGAGCCTATTTTTTGTTATTTATTGCACTGCTTTCTATATTGACATATGGATGTCAAGGTCAGCTGTAAATTAACCATGAATATAGAAATGTTTTCTGGAGTGTGCCAAAATAGAACACTGTTAATATGGTATTTTCATTCACAAAAACACTATTTGATTTTAGAAAATGCACCCCAGAATAGTTGAGTGTTCTAATGATGATGCTTGTAATACAATAGTTGGACATTTGGAGACAGGAAAGAACTTAGCACTTGTTAGAAATATCTACTACTGGGTCTTTTAGAACTCCAAGGAATTGGATGGTTTGTGATACAGAGATTGGTGAGAGAGATAGAAAGCAAATTTGTTTTCATCTAAATTTATGGAGAACAACATTTTGGTCCTTAGAGCCAGGGCAAGAATTTATTTTATATGTAACACTTCTTATAGCAGCATTATTTATTGTATTTTAAATAGTTTTCTCCCTTTTTCCATAGCAACTATAAGATAGTGGTTTCCCAGTTGTTCTCTTTTGCTTATCTATTGCAAGGTTCTCTAAGTTCTCAAGTCAAAAATAGGACAGGGTTACTCTGTATCCTTTTTGGAAACCAGTGTTTTTTCATTTTCTTATCTATGTTCAGTCATTTATTAAACCTCTGTTATTTACTATTTCTCAACTGTCTAACTTTAATGGAATAGCTTTATATTGCACATAGTACTGGACTTTTAACTTCATATTAATTTATTTTAATGCTGATTACCTATGCCATTTACATATTCTATTGGATTTTTGTACTCTAATGACTTTATAATAATTCCCCTCTAGGGTACCAATAATTCTGTGACCTATTTCATTAAGTAGCATTTAACAAAATCCTTCTTATGAAGTAAATTTCTGTGTTTTCTGAAATTTAAGAAAATCTTTAATTATTGATTTGAATTTGCTACATACCAAGTTTTAAATTCACCTTGTATAGATCCAAATTTGGCCCAGGAAATTTTATGGCATATGTATATTGAAACTCTTCTTTTCCTTTTGACTTAGAGGAAAGGAGAAGCACACACACACACACACACACACACACACACACACACAACACAGACTAAATGATGTTTAGCTCATTTACAGAAGTCAGGGTAAGGGGCAGAACAAAGGAGAAAGATTTAAGATTTTATTTCCTTTTAGTTATTAGAAGTAAAACAAATCCAAGGAGTGAGACAGGGTTTTAGAAGCCTAGGTTTAAATATGTTTGAACAAATGTGAATTCTTTTTTATTTTCCCTTAATTTGATTAGAGCATCTTTAATATAGACTTTCACTAGAAAGTCTAGAACAGAGCATATCTTTAATTTTGAGGTTTCAAGATGCAAATCTAAGAAAGTTGACCATTGATTACTTTTATTTGTCATCCCCTCCAGTTGTTTTAAATGCATTTTCAAATATGCAAATCTGTCAACCTTGTCATTCTATTTAGTGAATATTTAGGTGAAATATCAACTTAAGTGAGGAAGTTATACTTTTGTTGACAGCATTCTCTTGGAAGAAACATCAGCTTTCTTTTTAACTGTTTTCATTACTGCATTATAATTATTCGTGAATGGGATTCATTCAACATAGTCATATGTGCACATGACACGATTTATTTACTCCTCAGTATCTCCCTTTTCCACCTTTCATCCCGCCCTCTCTTTCTAGTCCTCTACTCTTCTGGTCCTCCTTTTTTCATTTTTATGAATGTTCTTTTCTTAGTCCATTATAATTATACATAAAGGTGGGACTCACTGTGATAACTGCAGCATTCTTGTAGATGAAGTCGTTAGCACATCAGATGGAAACCATTAAATTCTAGCATGAATGCTTAATAAGTCTGTTTCCTACCTAAGCAGAAGTAACAATAATATTAAAATTAAAATCTCAACTATCATTGATTGTAAAATTCAGAATAAGAAAAGCGGCCCTATTTTTTGATTTATTCTTTTTTTTTTCAGAGAATATCCTGATTTGATAGAAACACAATGCAAAATGTGAGAAATTATCTTTGTGTGAATTAACGTTGGATGAATGAATTTAAAATGAGTCATTTGGGCTTGCATGAATTGGAGACTCATCAAGTCTATGTCCTCACCTATTCCCTCACCAACTCAGCAGGGAAAACATAATTAAATGTTGAACCAAACATATGGGACACAATTTCACACAACCAAATAATAAGAAATAATTAACATAGCCAAGAAAACATGGTAACTACACATAATTTATTTTAGATGATATCCTGGGACAGAAAATGAATGTTAGATTAAGAAAAAAGAAAAAACAACTACAGATTTTTTAGTAAATTAAATACTTCATTAATCACTATATATCAGTATAGGTTCATTAGTTATAACAAATGTGCCATACTTACATAGTACTGCTAATATTAGGGAAAAATCAAGAAGGAAGATATGAAAACTTCAAACTATCCTTTATGGGGTTTTTTTCCTCTGTGAATGTAGACTATTCTACATAAAAGTTTGTTTTACAAACAGGAAGAGTATAGGCATCAATAAAAAAAATAGCAGATTAATCTCAAGAATATTTATAAATACTTCTCTTCTGATCTGAACATCTAATTGATTTAGGCAAAGACCTATTTACTTAGGAATCCTGGATAAAAAGTATTTAATAAGTATAACATCAAGAAGTCAGAGCTCAAACTGTTTTTGTGAAACTAAAGTAGATTTTGAAGATGAAACAAAAAGACTCACAGATACCTTTTTTCCCTGGGACTCTTGTGGAAAATTGTAGTGATTTTCTTCCCCCCAAATTGGTGAAAATACCCAAGTTTTCATGCTCTTGTATCAGAAACAAAAGGAAAAATTTGTTGTTTGCATATAAACAGAGAGTTGGACTTGTAAGATAGTCTCTTTGAATAAAGTAGAAATTTCTCATTTAGGTACCATTTGGAGCAACATGAAGTTTGAGAATTGGCAAACTTTCATAAATGAAAGTATTTAGGAATGGTTGACCTTTAATTGTACAAGTATTGTTTTTGTTTATTGACTGACTTTTGGAAGCACAGTTACTGAAGTGAATTGTCATTGATTTATGGAATGAATATAAAATTAGTGCCAGAAGAGGGTAGAAATAACAAGGTCAAGACATATTTGTAAAGATAATAGATAACATTCCATAATGGGAAACTATAAGAAGTTATACCTTTAAAAACAAATACAAAACTCAAGAGAAAGGGGGGGAAATGAAAGAAAATGTGATTGAACACAAAGTAGAAAATCTGCTAAAAAAAATGAAGATAAATGTAATTGTTAACTGATACCAAAAAAATAGAAATTTACTTAATTTATTTGAACATACTTGGAGTTTCCAGTATGGAGGGCTTGAATGTCTTTTGGTAAGATTTATTCCTATGTTCTATGCAATATGGGTTATTATTCAGAAATAGTAATCTCCAAATATACAGTTTTCCTATACATATTTATGGTACACATTTGTCATATAATTATTTCATATGCATACAGCATAGTTACACATCCCATCATTTCTTTGCGTTTCTCTTAAAACTATCAATAGTGCATTTACTATTCACTGTATATGAGTTTTTCAAAAACTTCTTGGATTTGTTCTTCAGTTTTTATCAATGTTTTCTAATAGTATGGCCTAATTAGTTTAAAATTGTATTTTCTAGTTGTTTATTGATATTATATGGGACTGATTTTCTCTTGTATGATTTTGCAGTACTTACAAAGTTTCTTGCCGATTCTAATGGCATACCTGTAGACTTCTCTGGGTTTTCTACACAAGAAGTCATATCAATAATGAATTATGATAATATCTTTCTTCAACATCAACTATTATTATAAATGTCATTAATTTATTGTTTCATTTTACTGAATATGTTCTAGAGAATTTATTTGAATATTCTTTGAATATTACATTGTCAAACACTATTTAAAAGGAGAAATGATAGTGTGCTCTGTCATTTAGGTATACACAAAGTACTGTGGAAACAGAGCCGAAAAGACAGTAGAGTTAAGGAATATACACAGAAATAAAGGGCATTTTTCATAGATGAATGAAAACTACATCTGAAAACAATACAGAGAGTATGATAAAGTGCCAATCTCAGGTCTTGAGAGTGACATAGATTCATGTTGCCACCCAGAATTAGGGTAACATGAGAGAAAAATATGTCATGATCAACACTCACAGTCTTCATAATATTAAATAATCTGGAGAAAGACTCTGTAAAGTCTTTAATTGGTTATTAAACACAGAGAAATAACCATGGCAATTTCAGAAAATCAGATCATAAAGTAAAAATTACTCAGAATTCCAGCATTCTGAAATAACTACTTTCACATTTTGGTTTATTACTTGTCCATTTTCATCAATACTCTGTATTTCATAGAGTATCACATTAAGGGACAAAGTGTCAGGTTGCCACAACATAGGTGGTGCTGAGATTAGTCATTTGTTCAAGGTGGTCTCTCTCAGACCTCTTTGTTAAACATTTAAAAATTGTAATTCATTTCAATACACCATTCAAGTGTTTCAAAGCAAAATTGGTTGGGGTAAGATGCCACAAATGCATATTTTTATACTTGCTTTTCTCAGGAAACTGATTTTGAAAACCCTGAATTTTTATTATAAGTTCACTTTAGATGATTTTCTTGAAAGCAAAGCCATTTTTCTATATGCAATGTGTTTTTTAAAACCAAATGCAGACTCTCAACATGGTATAAATTCATTTATATTTTAAAATAATATTCCACATATGTCATCCAGGAGACATCAGCAGCCAACATACACCCAAGGGACTGTAATCAATGAAGGACCTCAGGCACTGCATTGTGCAACCATTCCCCACATTTGTGCCCAGATTTTCCTTCCATGGTTTCATCCCAGCAAATGACTGAATGCATCAGCTGTATTAATTTAGACCTTGTATCAGGGCTCCCCCAAAGTTTGAATTTGCTTTAAAGACATCCTGAAACCTTCCTCAAACGTCTTTGTAAGATGCTTTCACCCAACTTTTCTAACTTTACTGAAGGTCGGGCTTCTATTGTCTTCTCATACCTACCCAACTTGTTCCTGCACTCTTGTCATTTTCCTTTAAACAAGGCTTTTTCACTAATAAAATCTTGAAACATTTAATACTGCCTGGGTGTGTGCTTCTCAGGGTATGTAGGCCATGCAGTGGTGGATAGTTGGCTCTGCCCTCCTCACTGGGTTTCCTAGCTGGTTATGTTTACCCTTCACATTCTTATCCAAATGTTTGTATACATTCAAGAGAAAAGATAAAAGAGTAAAATTTATTCCTTCTTTTTAAGAACTATTCTTTTTATTTGTTCTACTTAGTCACACATCACAATAGAATGCATTTTGACATATCATACATGAATGTAGAATATCTTCTCATTTTTCTGGTTGTACTTGATATAGAATTATCCAGTTACATAATCATATATGCACATGTGGTAATAATGTCTGATCACTCTACTATCCTTCCTACCCTCACAGTCCCTCCCCTCCCTTCACTCCCCCCTGTCTAATTCAAAGCACCTCTATTCTGTCCTAGCCCCCAAACTGTTATTGTGAATTAGCTTCCGCTTTGGTTCCTTGGGATTAGCTTATTTTGCTTAGCATGATATTCTATAGCCCCATCCATTTACTGGCAAATGCCATAATTTCATTCTTCTGTAAGACTGAGTAATATTCCATTGTGTAAATGTACACTTTCTTTATCCACTCATCTATTGAAGGGCACCTAGGTTGGCTTCATACTTAAGCTATTATGAATTGAGTTGCTATAAACATTGATGTGGCTGTGTCACTGCAGTATGCTGATTTTAAGTCCTTTGGGTATGGAGTGGGATGGCTGGGTCAAATGATGGTTGCATTTAAAGTTTTCTTAGAAATCTCCACACTGTTTTCCAGAGTGATTGCACCAATTTGCAGTCCCATTGGCAATGCATGAGTGTACCTTCTTTCCCACATCATTGCCAACATTTATTGTTGCTTGCATTCTTGATAATTGCCATTCTGACTTGAAAGACATGAAATCTCAGCGTAGTTTTAATTTGCATTTCTCTAATTTCTAGAGATGTTGAACATTTTTTCATATTTTTGTTGATTGACTGTATTTCTACAAAGTGTCTGTTCAGTTCCTGTGCCCATTCATTGATTGAGTTATTTGTTGTTTGGGTATTGAGTCTTTTGAGTTATTTATATATCCTGGAGATAAATGCTCTATGTAAGTTGCATGTGGTAAAGATTTTCTCCCATTCTGTGGACTCTCTCTTCATGTTCTTGATTGTTTCCTTTGCTGTGAAGAAGCTTTTTAGTTTGATTCCTAATCTAACATGATGGAGATTTGGGTCTACTTTCTCTTCTGTTAGGCACAGGGTCAAAATTTATGACTCGTAAGGCACACTCATGTAGTTTTGCTTTGATTTGTTTGTTTTGTATTGTTTTGTTTTGTTTTTTTGTCCTCTTGAGATAATTGAAAAAAAAGAAAAGAAAAATTTCTAATCATTTAAGAAATAAAGTTCCAATTGGTCTCAAAGGGGAAAAGAGCTGAAGTGTAAACGATGTGAACAAAAGAAAGTAAAAAAGGAAACATCCGTCTGGAGTAATAATTAAAAACTAGCAAGGCAAATCAAGACCATTTTTAAAAATACATGTCTATATAATTGAGTAATATGTCATTACATACAGGCAACTTACGTATCCTACAGAGATTCATTAAAGATAACATAACTTAAATTGTTGAACATTGTTCATTAATGAGTAGATGGGGAAAATATACTAAAGCACAATGGAAGTTTGTGCATTCCTAGAGTATGGAAAAGGGTTCTTTTTACCTCTCTTCTAATAGTCATTGACAGTGGTTTGCAAGTGGTAAACAATCTACATTAGAACATTAGGTCAATCACATAATCACATCAGCAAGTGTGACAGACAATACATGTAATCTTAAAATGTGACACACACATATGCATATGCATGCACATGTGCACCTGTATATAAATACATTCCTACCTACATTCATTTATACACACACATCTGTATTATAGGACATTCAGCAAGTTCTCTAGAATCTGTTTGATATCTTTCTAGGTTGTTTTTCACATTCTTGAAACAATGATATACTGAAGGAACAGTGCCAGTAAAATCTGTAAAATGACTAAGTCAAACTTCTATTTGCCATCTGCTGTAAGCATTTATGCTGTAAGCATAAAACGAATTAATGATCCTTTTGTTGATGAATGTAGATATGTTTATTGTAGAAATTCATGAACCACTGCATCCAAAATTTAGAATAGCACAGTTCATGCAGGTGGTACTTGTTGCAGTAATATTTGTAGTGATATTTTTTCTTTTTATATTTTGGAAAACTATAGAATAATAGCAAAGAAAAAAATAGTTTCAGAAATGTAGTTCTGTGGAATGATAACTGCAGTACTAGCCAAAATAAAGTTATGAATAAAATCACTACACATATCATACATGAAGTAACACTAATTACAAATGCCAAATATAATTACATTAATGTATTAAAACATTAACATAAAAGCACTAAAATTAGTCCACCTTTAAGATTTAGGGCTATTATATGTATGTAATATTAAGAAATCATAGTAATTATCATTAATAATAGAAAAATAAATACTGTTATGATATTGAAATTAATCTAACAAATTAAAAATAATATATAAATAAATGGAGCCTCAAATTAATTTATCATATTAATTAGCGCATATTTATTTTTAGGAATATATATGAAGTGGAAAGCACCAAATTTTAAAAATATTAAGTGATATAATTCTAGCGATCCATACTTATAAAACTGAAAACCCTTTTTCTTGTCAGTTTTCACTGGTGTTTCTTTGCTTAACAGCTTAAGGTGGAATGACTTCAGGTTCATTCCTTGATGGCCTTCTCTCTCCATTCTCTCTCTCCTTATAACTTAACTAGTTAAACTGCATTAATACCATTTATAGACACAAAAGTCATATATCAAAATCCTTAATCAATCCATCCTTTATGTGTTCCAGATTGCTATATTTAGCTTCATGCTGGAGAACTGGAGGAACCAATAGATGCTCAGTGCAAGAAGCTGGAGTCTCAGAAGAAGAGGAACCAGTAAGGCAGCCCCAGACTTGAGAATTTGGGTCCATAGAGTTCCTGGAGAACAGCCACAAGAACTCAGGCTGGAAGAGTGAAGAAACTGGAATCCAATCCATGCATGATGGCCGTGGTAACAGATTTACCCACTCAGGAGGAATCCTGTTGGCTCCACTGAAGCTTCCTCCTCCTCCCTTTTGGTCCTTCCCAGCCCCAGCCTCTTGGACACTGCTGCCCACATTCAGGTCAGGTCTCCCCTCTCAGTTTGCTGTTCCACACACTGTTGTCTGGGCACACCCTCACAGACACACCAGAAGTCTCCCAGACCTAGACTTCTCCCAATCCAATCTAGGTGACAATACTGATTAACCACCACGTTTGACTCTTAACCCCGCCTGGCATTTTTCTCCTCAGATATTCTTTCACCTCCTTCTATGTTTCAGTCCTGCCTCCTACTCACTGTTACCAACTTGATTTTCCTTTAAAAACTGCAATTTCTGCAAGTCCAGAGATGTTAGTATAAAGCATTTAAAATGATGTCTGGTCTGGTGGGGAGGTAATAAAGTTATTAAATGAACAAAGGCTTATCAAAAGAAAAATAAACCTTTTGAAAAATTACCTACAAAAAGAATGTTTCTTGTTTTCTTGATAGAAACATTAGGGTAAATGTTTGTTTCAAGCAAGCCTACAAATGTTTTAAATTAAAAATATAACCATAAATTTAAGTGAGATATATTGATATATGTAGTCATACAATTATACATAGTCTTAAGAATATGTATATATATGCTTGAAATTATAAAGTAACACAAAATATTAAAAGCACAGAGTTATATAAAGGGTTCAACAGATGCAAACATGTATGTATATATTTAACAAAAAACTATGCAGTTACCCAAAATATCATATAGCAATTTTATCTGGTGTTTTGGAGTGTAAATACTTTAGGATTTTTTTCTCTAGTTGCTTTAATTGCTTCATGTCGTACTCCCCTAAGTAAAGGAGTAACATAAAATGTTTTCTTCTGAACTGGGAATTTACCACTCACAAAGTTGGTTTTTTCCCCCAATTGATGCTTTTAATCATATCATCTCCCATAATAATATAATAACAATAGCAGTGTAATAGTAACAAATAATAATAACAATAGCAGTGTAATAGTAACAAAAAATACTTGATCATTCTTACCCATCTATCAAAAAAAAAAAAAATAGAATTTGGGTTTTACATGAGCCTGTTGCAAGGAATTGCACTCGGTATTAGCCAGGGTTCTCTAGAAGAACAGAACCAAGACAATATATATGAAAGTATGATTATAAAAAGGGGATTGATTAGATTGGCTTACATGACCAGAAACTGGATAGTCCCACAGCAGCCATCTGCAGGCTAGAGTGTTGGAGGTACCAGTAACTGCTCCATCCAAGAAGCTGAGCTTCAGAGTAGTAGGGAACAAGTATGCAACCCCAGTCCAGGACCAAAGGCCTGGAATCTCCCTGGAAAGTCTCCAGTCAGTCTACTTTGGGACCCTGAAGGAACTGGAGTCTGAAGTCCTTGGAGGTCACCCACTCAAGATGAACTGAGCTTGTATCTGCTGCTGCTTCCACCTTTTTGTCCTTCTACCTTTGTGTCCCATCCAGGACCCCAACCTGTTGGACTGCACTGCCCACATTTAGAGTGAATCTCCCCCTCAGTTGGTTTTTCCACAAGTGAATCATTCCTACAGAGACCCTCATAGACATACCCAGAAGCCTTAATCTTAGACATCTCCTAATCCAATCAAGTCAACAATTCACACCCACATCCTAAAAATGTCCATGCTCATCTTTAAATGTAATCTACCCTCACCCATTCCAACACAGGGAAAAATAATTGTATCTTTACTTTTCAGGAGTAATGCATTCCATGCCGGCTCAATATTTTTCTCTTAGGAGTGTCATATACTTCCTTCAAGGATGTTTCTATTAACCATACCCTACTGAGGTCTTCAAGGCTGTTCTCCTTGTTTCATGAATTTCCTCCCACCACCATTGCTACCAAAACCAGTGTTTATAATCATCCTCAGCAACAAACAAAAAACCAACGAGGTATTTAACCAGAACATATTAAAAGAGATATGTCATCCGTTATAATTTCAACAAACCTGTTTTTCCTACTTTAAAATAGCTATTTTTTCCCAAGCTCAGGAAGTTGCTTTTTACAACAATGCACCCGTAGTCCTCACAAGATTTTCCTTCAAGTCATGTCAACTATTTTATAAACCAATGAATTTAAAATAGATATTGATTTGTCCCATTTCAAATTATAAAAATTGTGAATAATGTGAAAAATACAGTGACCTAAATATGACTTACAGGTAAGAAATTGTTCTGAATATGTGTTCATCTCAAAGGTCCATTTATATTTATATTCCTTAAACATTTTTCAAAATCATAACCCGTGCATATTATTTTCTTTGATTATAGTGTTATTATTAATGAACCACTGAATAATCTACATCTGGGAGAACAAATAAAAGACTAGCTATACATTTATAAAGCCCCCTTCCCCTCTGGTCACTCACGTAGCCTTTGGAAACGCTCATCCTCAGCGCTGGGAGTCTGTTCCCGGAGGTGATCCAGGTCCTGAGCACCGGGTGCCTGTCTCGCCACCTTCCGGGCAGGTGGCTGTGTGGCAGTCGGGCGCCGCTCCCTGGCTGCTGACTGCCACAGACCCGGCCAGGGTCGCGGGGCCCTCCGACGTGGGTGGCTCCTCGCGGACCAGGCATTTCCTGAGCGCGGGTCCTGGAGGCTGAGCCGGCCGGCGAGGCGCCTTTCCACGCTTAGTCCGCCGCGCTGGCCCTGCCGCCCGGCATCGGGGACGGCCGAGGAAGTCGAGTCACCGCCGTCCTTGCAGCTCCCGCCCCCGTCCGGGCTCCCACCCGCAGCCAGGGACCCCGGCCCTCCACGCCCGACCTTCTTGCTCTCTGTCGTGCTCAGTCGGCTCCCGAAGGCGGAAGAAATCTCCGCGGCAGAAGATCCGAGTCTGCCCTGCAGAGCCGGCGCGCTGTGGTGGCCGAGCTTAGACTTCCCCTCGCCTCCCTTCCCTCATTGGAGCAAATTCATTCCACTTTCCCCAGTTAAAAATCCAGAGCCCCTGTCGGGTGGTGGTGCAAGCCTCTAATCCAGCGGACTCCGCTCAGGAGACTGAGCCAGGAGGATGGCAGATTCAAAGTCAGCCTGGCAATTTGGTGAGGCCCTAAGCAATTTAGTGAGACCCTGTCTCAAAATAAAAGTAGAGGCAGAAATGAAAAGGGCTGGGGATGTGGGTCAATGGTTAAGGGCCCCTGGGTTCAATCCCCAGTACTAAAATCAAACAACCCCGGATACACACACACCAATAAATGGGGCGACTGTGGCATCCCAACTCTCCCTTGCTTTAAAGGTCCTTGTTTGGGGGCTTTCCCAGCGTCAGACTTTGCGGGGCTTGTGCAGAGTATTTCTAGGAATTTACTGCTCGAGTTATTACTAATTGACGTTATTCAACTCCCTGCTGTACTCCTACCATACCTTCCCCTGCTTTTGGACTCGTAACAGAATTGCAGGGGGACTGGTGGAGCAGAAGTAGAACTCAAACTGTCCGTGCTACTTACTCCCAGGTAAAACTTCCGGAAATAAGAAGAGTTGGAGGCAAAATGGAACAAAGTACTGTTTTTGCTTTGGATCTTGCTATCTTTTTCCTTTTTGGATCTAATTCCCGAGTAGATAAGAGATACAACTCAAAAAATAAGTGAAGAATTGGATAATCCCTACTCTGCAACTCCTGCTGTAGATCTGCAGGTGAAAACTACAGCTTTTTCCTTCCAGTCCTTAACTGCATTTTTGAATGTGTTTTTTATTTGATTCTTAAATGAGATATTCATTTACAATGTATATGCCACTTGAATAATTCTTAATTTGTTTAAGTGTATGTAGCAACTAGCTTTAAAGCATATGCAGAAAAATAATTAGAACATGAATTTTAAATTATTTTCTCAATATAATATGTAATTTCTTTTGAATATAGCATTGTACACAAAGTCTAAATTTAAATTTTCTTATCTCCACAAAGGCAAACCTGACTTAATTTTAGACAAAAGAAATTTAATATGAGGGATAAATAGGCCACAAGATTGTAAGCAACTTTATTCCTCCATGAAATGGACATAAAAATGGTCCTCAACTTAGTTAGGGATGTTATGAATGCTAAGAATATCTGTTGTTTGGTATTTAGTTAGATGCAATATAAATCCCAGGTACTCCCGGAATGTAAAACTACTCATAACGCTTTCCTTAAAAACTCGCTCTACACACAGTTTCTTGTCATGAAAATCTAGAAACACTACTATTAAGATTTGGTATGTAAAAGAGTTTAGGGAATCTGTGGGTTCAGAGGTAAGGAGTGAAATGAAATGCAGGAATACCTTAAGGGAGACTACGTGGCGCTGTAGGTTACATGATGGATAACCCTGATCTCTGGGGCACAAGCTTTTCAATTTAGAAAACTCAGATGTTGAAGCAGATGATTTTTTTTTTTTTTTAATCAGAGAACTCACAAATCCTTCCCCCCACCCTCTTTCTGTCGTTTTTGGTGCACTGTAGTTGTGCATGATGGTGACATTTGTTGTAGCATGTTTGTGCATGCACACAGGGCAACAGCAGAATGTAGCCAGTATCATTCCCCTGTGGTCCCTCTTCCCCTCCTCTCTCACCCCTCTCTGGTCCCTTTCCCCTGCTCCACTGGTCTCCCTTTAATTTTCAAGGGAACCCGACCCCATCTTTCTTTTCCTTTTTCCTGTCTGTCTTCCACTTTAGGAGAAAACATGCAGCTGTACATTCTGAGTTTAGCTGCTTTGGATTGACATGGTGGTTTCAAGTTCTATCATTTTCCTCCAAATTACATGATTTCATCTTTTTTTTTTTAATGGCTGTATAAAACTCCTTTGTGTATACATACCACATTTTCTTTAACCATTCATCTGTTGATGGATACCTAGGCAGGTCCATAGTTTGACAGTTGTGTGTTTGTATGTGTTACTGTCATCTGATGACTTTAATTCTTTGGTATAGACACCAAGGAGTGGTAAAACCGAGCCACATGGTGTGAATCAGATGATTCTAAGGGCTGTGTTTATATGACCCTCTAAGTGGTGGACACGTACCTTCCTGGGATATGTCTTTTCTTTCACTGTGAAAATTTCCATTTTGATTTTCTAGAGAATTTCTAAACTTCTGAAACTATGTAAATGAAAATAAATTGAGGTTAACAAACTGTTAAACTACCTCTAAGTAAATTAATATTGTTTATCCTTACCTAATTTAGAAAGAACTGGTTTGAAATGTTTGCAATAAGAACATGAAAGCTTTGTTACTTGGAAATGTTGTAGATGCAAGCAATTTTATGGACTCAAATGAGTTTTGAAGAGTTAAAAGGGTTTTATGTAGTTGAAGTCTTACTTAGATAAGAGACAGGGGAGAAACATGCTCAAAGAGATGAGAGTACAAAACATTTGCTTACTTAAAATTTGGTTAGGGCTTACTTAGTAAATGAAGCTTACTATGGAGGAATACATTTATTTTAAAATGAAAACTAGCTTTGTAGAAGGAATAGGCTTTTTTTAGTGGAGGCTGATTGTTTTAAGGGCCAAAAAAATTATTATGTGTGAAATTTTGGTTACCAGTGAGGCAATGGAAACAATAAATTCATTCTCTAAGTCAGGTAGCATGCAGGTGTTCGTCTATGGAAAATCAATGCCAGTGGATACAAGACACAGCAGTTGTAGCAGCAAAACAAAAGTAACTCAAAGTGCTTTTTAAGGTAAATTTAAACCATAGGATAACCTCAGTAAAAATGCAAATGAAATGCTGAACTTTAAAATTAGAAACCAGGAATGCCAGGAGATTCTCTTTGTTATACAAACAAGAGACCAAATTGGATTGTTCAGTCAAACAAATATATATATTATTGGACATGATAATATGAGGCACTAACAAAGAGCATCCTAATAAAGGTTAATACAGGACAAAATATTTCAGAATTAAACATTGCACTCTACAGTTATGGTTTTCTACATGTTTTGATGAAATTTAAATGCTGGCTTGTATTTCTTCCTTTTTTTAAAGTAGAAATAGTGGTATTTTTTTTTTTTTAATATGAAAACCCTTACCCAGGGAATGTACCATAAGATAAGCATTTTTGTATTCTGAAATTTTGTGTCCTAGTGCAGGGAAGGGATGTTAGGAGTAAAGCAGGGACCTCAATAACCAGACCATTAGGATACTTAGGATCATGATCATATTTCAGGGGAAGAAAGTGTGATAGTAGGACTGGGCAGTAAAAGAAAAGATAAACAGACTTTGAGAATAGTCATAAAGTTACTGAGAAAAGTCATATCATTTCTTGAGATTTGGAGTTAATAGATAAATTCTCAAACTAGTATTTGGGTGATCTGTATGATTAATATTCCAGAAAGTAACCTCCAAGGTGATATCTTCTGCTGCATCTTATTCCCAGACTTGAGTCACCAAATGCATATTGCTGAAATACCAATTATATCTGCTAGATAAAACAAAAGGAAAGGACTTGCAATGACATTTTGGTTAAATTCTCATTTAAAAAATATAATATTTTTGTGCTGCATACTGTCTACATCTAATTAAGCTGGTGGTGAAAGGATAAAATTGGCTCTCACATCATGCAATAGATAGACCTTTTTAAGCTAAGGACGCAATGAGTGTCTTTGCATTTTACCATCTGTTCAAATTTATATCTATGTTTAGCTACTAATTTAAGAAGAGTTCTCATTTAAAACGAGGTTTACAGTTTTAAGAGAAAAAATAACAGTGATGAGATGTCAGATGGAACATCTTTTGAGAGTATAAATAAAAGTAAGAACAATGTAGACTATTAAATATTTTTGCTCTCCAACCTTTTTAAGATTTCACAAGTGACTGTGATAAGACATGCCATTCATCTATGTATTTTCCTGACATTCTTAATGTATAATACAAAGGTAAACTACTTCATAGATTTCTCTTACGTTGACTCTAAGTAGTATCTATTAGTACCTTCAGAGACCTTCAACACCAGGATGTCAATAGTCATTTAGTGAAAGTGAAGCAGTTCTCTAATGTTCCTAATGCAATATTCAATTTCAGACTCTCCTATACAAAAGTTGCTATTACTAACTAAGCATTAAATACAGCCCTCTGCTCTGTTTTACTTATAAATGCCTTAGGAATTAAAATATTTAAAATTCTTTTTGTTTGAAAATACAGTTTTGAAACACAACATAGTTTTAAATAATTTTTGTCTCTAGTTTCAGCCCCTTCTTTGGCATTGGCCCTTCTTGTATTCTTCCCTTAGAGTCAGTACATTTTATTAGTATTAAACAAAAGTTGTGGAAGGCCATTGTTTTGGACTGAGCTCCTGGACTTGACCCCAATTGACCAGATCAAATTAAAATGGAGTCAATCATGTTAAATGCTAAATCATCAGACTGAAGCATCAAGGAAGCAGATAAATCCCAAACAGACAAAATCTTCCTAGAAAGAAGTAATTCCAATTTGTCTGATCCAGTGTAAGAAGGAAATCTGCTATGTTTTAAACTTTACAAAATGGCAACCTGCAAACTTACTAAACAATCAAATACTTTTTTTCATTTCTTCCTTTTACTTCCCTTATAAAACCCACTATTATGCCATTACCTGTTGAGTGGTTTTATTCTATTGAGCAGAATTGTAACTATCCTGATTCATGAAATGTACATAAAAACCAACTAGAAATTTAACTAAATTTATTTAATACTGTATTTTGATTGAATAAATTTTGATGTGTTTTTATTCGAGTACAGTTTTGAAAATTAAGATTTGCATGATAAGTGTACTCATGGATACTAAGATTTCATTTCTTTCTGGGCACTAGCTGTCAAAAGAACTAGGAAATATGTATATGAGCAATAACCCAAATATATATATGTGTGTGTATATATGTATACATTTGCAATCATTTTGTATCTATCCATATTTAGATAACCACATGGTTCTTAATTTTATGTGTGAATAATTAAGATATTGGGTACTCAGATTAAACATTATATCTGCAAGGGTATTTTCTGTGGATTCAGGAAAGTAGATTTCTTTCCCCAGTGTTGTTGGACATTATCCAATCCACAGAGGGCCTGAAAAGAACAAACAAATAAGGTGAAATTATTCTCTTCCTCCTCCTCCTTCTCCTTCTTCTTCTCCTCCTCTCCTCCTCCTCCTCCTTCTCCTCCTCATTCTCTTCTTCTTTTTCTTCTTCTTTCTTTTTTCCTTCTTCCTTCTTCCTTCTTTCACTTCCTTCCTCCTTCCTTCTTCTTTTTCCTGTTTTACTGCTTAAACTGGGACACTTCAACTCATTTTCTCTTGCTTTAGAAATATACCTTGCTTGCCTCAGTGGTACACATTTAAATAATAAGAATGAGCTGTGCTAGAGTATTTCATGGGTTACCAGCTTCCAGAAAATTCAGATGATCATGGTACTGCTTAGACCCCATAATTGCATGAGCAAATTCTCATGGTAAATTTATATAGATGATAGATAGATAGATAGATATTCATAATGATATAAATATATTGATACATATATATGTCTGTGTGTGTACACACATATTTATGTGTTAGCAAGCATTCTGTCACTATGACCATATATTTGGGTAAAATAACTTAGAGGAATGCTTTATTTATTTTGGTTCTCAGTTTCAGAGGTTTCAATCTACGGTCACTTGGCCCCACTGGTTTGAGCCTATGGCAAGGTATAAATCATGGTGGAGGGCATGTGGTACAGCAAAGAAGCTCCCTCTTGGCAAACAGGGAGAGAGAGATACAGAGATGAAGATACAGAAAGATAGAGATGATCAAGAAAAATAGAATGGGAGGCAGGGGAATGCTGAGATTGAGAGGAAAGGATCTAGGTACAAGATATAGGCTTCAAAAATCTCACCATCCAGAACCTTTGCTCACCAACTAGGCACCAACTCAAAGTTTCCACATCCTTCCAACAGCTCTTAAGTTATGCATACTTCAGTAGATTAATCCACTGATAAAGTTAGAGCCCTCCAGATGCATTCACCTTCCACATGCCCCTCCCCTTCTGAACACTGCTGCCTTCAGAAACAAGCCTTGAACACATGAGATTTGGGGGAATATTTAAGAATTAAAGGATAACAAAACAACACACACACTCATACACACTTTGATTCTTGAGAGTCACAGCCTGTTTCTCCTTTAGTTCATAGGTCAGGAGCACCTCCTCCACCCTGCCATTGGGAGACTTTTATATCATGCACCTGAGATTTATATCAAATCTCAGGAAGGAATTCTATTCTAGAATTGTGAATCAGCAGGACTTTGCTTCATCTCCACTGACTGCTGTGCGTTTATGCTCAATTTATATTCTATTAATATATTGGTCTTTCTTTGAACACATCTATGACTTTAAAGAGTCCCTCCTGATGGGTAAAAGGAAAGTTGTATTCATTACAACTTCTTGGTTGGAGTTTCATGTCTGTTTCATATTCAAATATATCACTCCATGCACTAGTAAATTTTTTTTACTTGTTTATAGTAGCCTGTTTTTTAGCATTCTCTTTAGAAAGCAGCTTTGGTTTTTATTGCAGGGTGAAAACGGATATTGAATACTACTTTGTTTAATAGAGGAAGCTCAAATTCCTAACTGACCCAACTGATACAAACACAGTTTGGCCAATTAATAGGAATAAATTTGCCAAGGAACACTCCTGTTCATTATATTTGATATTCTAGTATCTATAATTTCACATTTCTGTGTATACCCCTTATAAAGTGTGATTGTTTTGGATATTGTTTTGTCAACTTAACCGTATCGCTCAGTAACTTTCAGCTACTAGAAGTTTTACTGGTTCTGATTTTAAGATATTTTTGTCATTTACTTATCTGTGAAGGAAGAAGAAATGAATATTTTTATAAACTAGCTTACACATCCAAAATATTGTATTTCTGCACATGCACACATTCCTATCATCATAAACACAAATTTCTACAAAATTTGTCAAATTGATGAAGAATGTTCACTGCAGACTATGACACCTAAAGTCAGGTCCTTCTCTATCATTTGTTAGGCTTAGGTCTCATGAAAACTTCGAGGCCCCCAGACTACAAATGTTTTTGACTTGCAGCCAGACACAGTGCCCCATGCCTATAATCCCAGAGACTCAGGAGACTGAGGCAGGAGGATCAGGAGTCTAAAGCAAGTCTCAGCTCAGTTAAGATCCTGTCTCAAGAGAAAAGAAAAAGGGCTGGGATGTGCCTCAGTGGTTAAACACCCTTGGTTCTATCCCTGGTACAAAAAAAATAAATAAATAAACAATACTTTTAAGTTGAAAATTAAATTTAATAAACGCTTGTAAGCCTTATAAATTTTAAGAAACTACATTCCGTTTTCCTGGTTTTCAAATAAGCTTTCCTGAGACTCAGAGAGCCACACTCCAGATTTACATTCACTTAAATTTTGAGGGTTCCAAGTTTTACTGGGTATTAAGGGTACAGAAAGTGAGAAACAAAAAAAGGCATCCAGCTTAAACCTTCTTCCCTTCCAATAGTAAGTATTTTCTACTCATACTTTAATGAACATTTTTCTACTCATATGTTAATGAACATTTTGGGCCCATTTACATAAGCATATGTGCACATCCCTTGGCTATCCCTTGACTGCCAAAGTGGTGTTGGCCACCCTCACAGTTCTCTAACTGGCAAAAGCTTAGCAATTTATAGTTCTTCTCATGTAAAGAATTCCAATTAGCAACATCATTCAAGTAGACATGTCTATTAAGGCTACCTTGCATGGAATCTGATGAGCCCAGTTAAAGCTCCAAACATTAATATTTTGTAAGTGTTAAACTGCAGATACCTTTTCTTTTGCACCTGGAACCATAAGTGTTGGAATAGAACAGCTGACAAACAAGAAGAGCAAAGCAGATTCCCTTCTTTTTTTGCGGTGCTAAGGATTGAACACAGGGCCTTATGCTTGCGAGGCAAGCCCTCTGCCAACTGAGCTATATCCCCAGCCCTGAATTCCCTTCTCAGCTTGCTTATACCCTGCTGGTTACTTAGGAATATCTGTGCTGCAATTCTCAACAGCAGAGACCACCCAATTTCTCACCAACACTCCATGCAAACCCTCAGTCTCACTGATACAAAGTTCAAAATTAGTGCAAACTGCCACACTGTTCTTTACAACCCTAGTCACAAAACAGCATCATTGATCAGCATGTTTTATGCCTACCAGAGGTCAAAGCCCTGCAGGTTCATTACTAATTTCAGCAAAACTGCTTAAGCCAATTCCAGACATGGGGGAAGCAACCACAGCACTTTGCATTTTTATTTTTCTGTGCAAGTGGCACAACATGTTTATCTCTTTAATAACTGCACTATTTGATAAGATCTATCATGTTGTCTTAACAGTTCGCTGGTTAGTCTCCACATCCTTCCCCTTTTTAATCAATTTTAAAATTAGATGGGTAAGTTGTATCACCTTAAAAGGTAAAGTAAGCACAAAAACGTAAAACAAATACACTTGGGGTTTAAGTGGTTTAGGATTGAAATTATGGCTTAATTTAGGGAGACTGAACTTTTTTCAATATTTAAAAGTTTTTTCACATTTGTTTAAATCTTCTTTAATTCATTCATTAATGTCTATACACTTCTTCAAAAGGGGCAAAAAGTCTTTCCTTGGTTTATTCTTAGGTGCTTCATGTTTCTGTTGTGATTAATAACAGAGTTAGAACATGGATTGAGCATGTCCCTTAAGGGTTCATGTGCTGGAATCCTGGTCCCTATTGTGACAATGTTGTGAAGTGGAGGAAACTTTAAGAGGTGAGCATAGTGGGAGGTCCCTAAGTCACTGGGGTGCTGCCTCAGAAGGGATTAAGATGGTTCTCAGGGGACCCCAGGTTAGTTCTTGAGAGAGTGAACTGCTACAAGAGTGAGCACAACTCCTAAATTCTTTTTGGCCTTTGGTTTGGTGATGTGATCTCTCCACTGTTACATGCCTCTGCTCTGAATTCCTCACCAGAGCTAGGCTGATGCCTGGAGCCTCCAGAACTGTAAGATAAATAAGCCTCTTTTTTTTTTTTTATAAGCAGTGACCCTTGGGTATTTCCTTATAGTAACAAAAAATGGCCTAATTTACCAACTTTTCCCACTTCTGGCAAACATAGAGCCTGGCCACTTTGGATGCCCCAGCTCTCTCTTCAGCTACCCTGAGGGCTGAGGAAGGAAAGGCTAGAACCTCTCTATGTATAGTGCTGAGAGGTCCTGACCTGGTATTACCCTGAGAAAAGCACCAGATGAAGACAGAATACCCAGCAACCAAACCCTGCCCTGGCACTTGCAAGCAGGCAATTTTATAACTCCTCCCCTTTCCCCAAGCCTCAGTTCCCTCGTCTGTAAGTGGAGACCCAAGGAGGCCATGCATGTGCTAACATTTGAAACTTAACACCATACATGTTTGAATCCTTCCTCCAGATCTTGGTTTTGAAAAGGGTTATTAAACTTGATCTGATCTTAAGCACATTTCCCCACATAGTCCCCAACTTCCAGGTGGCCCTCTCATCTCTCCCCTGGGATCCCCCTTCCCTGTGTGTCTGCTCTAGGAACTACTAGCCTGAGAGGTTTAGGGGAAGCACAGATGTAGATTCAGAGTATCCTTGGCCCTTGCAAAGTCCATTTAGTCTCAGAAAGAAGTCATTTTTTTCATCAAAAAAGAAGTTTTGGATGACATGAGTGGAATTTTTAAAACTGAAAAGAAAAATAAGGTTTTGAAAACAGTGTTCAAAAAATATTAGCATTTGCCCTAAAAACCAGTTTCTTGGTATACTTGATGAAGAATTCTAGACCATTTCACCCAATCTCTTTGCACTGCCTTCAAGGGGGAAAGGATGTGTATGTTGGAGAGATTTTTTTTGGGGGGGGAAATCATCTGAGTCATGGAGACTGATGTAGAAATGAACTTGGGTGCAACTCAGTCCTGATAGTACCTACCTTGCCTTAAAAAGTAAAGCAAATTGATACTTTGGGTTTTCCCTTAAGTCACAAATGAGCTCAACCTTACTAGTACAGACCCACAAAATTCTGCCTTTACAAACAGCAACATTCAATATGTGAGACCGAATGTGCCCTCTAGGAAGGTTACTCCTGGGAAGCCTAGGATGGTGGCTTTATTAATTAACTGTGGTGGAAATGCAGAGGGAGATCCCATTCATACCGCTGAACTACTGTGAGGTGGACTAAGTGCTCCTTGAATGGGATTTGCATAATTAAATTTTCTATTATTCAGAATGGATGAGGAATACTGCTGCCAGACCTTTAGGAAAATCCATCCAACTTTCAAAATATTTGAGTCTTGTCGTGATACATTAGTTTGCTAGGGCTGCCATACCAAAGTATCTCAAACTAAGTGACTAAAGCAACAGACATTTATTCTCTTGCAGTCTGGGAGGCCAGAAGTCCATGCCTAGCATGTTGGCAAGACTATGCTCTCTCTGTTGATTGCAGGGAAGGACACTTTCCAGCTTCTGGTTGCTCCCAGCATTCTTTATCTTGTAACAGCATCACTCAAGTCTCTGCCTTTGCCTTCATATGACCTTGTCCTCTGTGTGTCTCTGTGTCCTTTCCTAGAGAATTTGGCAACTCACTGACCCAGAGCATGCAAGGAATCTGCCCAGGGAATTCATTTCCCATTGGTCCCAAACATGCACATGGCTAAGAAGGGAAGGTCCTGGTTTGTAGACTTGCTTCATTTTTATCTGATCCCCCTTGCTCTTCAGAATCATGAACTGAGATTCAGTGTAAGCCATGTGGACTGCAATCCCAATGCAGGTCTGGCAATGGCCCTTAACCATGCTGCTCTGAACTCAAGTCCTGGTCTTTATAAACTCCTCTCTCAGCCAGACTTCATATTTGCAAAAACAGAATCCCACTTGGACCGGTTTCAGAAGAAAAGGGACTTTTTAAAGAATATTAGAAGACTCTTATGGATCCATAGAACCAGATTGGATATACATACCAGAGCAAATATCCAAATCTTCCTCATCATTGCTCTGGGTATACATCCACTCAAGGCACAGATCTCACAGGTCCTGTTGCTGCATTGAACCTCTTTCATTGCCTCCGAAAGCCTGGAGTTCTACCCCAACCAGACCCACATGGATTATGTCTTATCCACCTGCTTTCCCCTTGACTAGGCACATCTGATTGGCAGAACCATCACATAGTCATATGCCTGACTTCTCACAGCAAATGAGTATGGGAGAAATTCCTTTCAGACTTCTTCCTAAGAGAGAGGGACTCAAAAAGCAGGGAACTGCCCAATATAGAAAGGGTGTTAAAAGGCACTGGATTTCAAACAAAAGATCAAATGCCCACTCCATCTACTTGTTCTCCATATCACCTCTGATCAGATCCCTGCCTGGCTCTTTCCAGGGTATCTCTTTGAGACTAGCATTCTGCATACTATTCTGTGCTTAAGAACCTCTAGTTTGCTGGCAACTGGAACTTCCTTGCTTGCTGGCCACAATCTGCCACTTACCCTTCTCCCTCTGGATGCCCCCTGCTTGGGAGTCACCTGCCTGGAGTTTCCAACCACAGCACCTGGGTTGCCACATTGACCCAGTTCCAGGATTTAAATTAGTCATTGTTGGGACTTTGGGACACTGTGTTTGCTCACCAGGCAGGGTTGTATCTTAGCCTTTATGGCTGTTTGTGTGCACACAATTCTAGGTTCTGGCTCTACAATTTGACATGATGAGCCTGTATCTGTTACCAGACGCCGTGGAACAATAGGAAGGAAGGGACACTGGATCAGCAGCAGAGGGTATAGGAAAGTTCCTTGTTCCTTGGCCATTAAGAGGCTGAGAGTTTGCAGCCAGGGCACTGTCATGCTCCACAGAACAGCCATTCCTGATGCCCAAAGATGTCCAATGGGCAGGACTCATTCAGGCTGACAATATTCCACTGCTCTGCTTGTCTGCCAGTATTCCATCACATGGAGTATTGCATGCCCAGTAACTTCCCTTTATTAAATGACCGGCAAAGGAGGCTGACCACCATCTTTGACTGGTGGCTTCATTACTAAATCTCTGCCTATTAAATCTCAGACCCCAGCTCTTGTCTCACAGGTCCAAGGCATCAGAGCTTGCTTGACCCAAATTGAAATACAGCCCTTCTATAGCATCTCATCTTGCTCAGGTTTGTCAAGTGCTCCCCCCTGTTTCTGAACACAACTTACAGTAAAATAAATAAATATATATATATATATATATATATATATATGATGCATATATAAAAAAATATATATGTGATGCATCACAACTCTACACACACATACCCTGGTTTATTCTATTTCTTTTTCTTAATGCTATTGATTGTATGCCAAACCAATTCAATCCCTTCTGATAGGATGCAGCTTGCACTTTGAAAAATACTAGACTAAGGAAATTCATATCTCAGTATTCCATTCATTCTTTCAGGAAATAATTTTGATTGTCTCTTATGTGCAAAGCAGGCTAGATACCTAATATGCTGAGACAAACTGAACAGAAATGATCTCTGGCCTCATAAAGCTATGAAGAAGGACACTAAATATATAAACAAGTTTATAATTATAAATTGCATTAAATGCATGAGAGAAAAGATAAGGTGAGAACAACTTAGATGGTCTAGTCAGTAAGAACAACACACCGAACAGAGATCCACATGTGAAGGTTCTAAGGTAAGAAAGAGTTTGAGGACGAGAACAAAAACCAGCAGCTTGGAGTGCAGTAAGATGGGGGGTTGCCACTCAGAGATGGTAGACAGAGACTCTGGTACTCTGTTGGCCAGTAAGGGAGCCACTGAGCACTTGGACTGTGGCTCCTCTGCATGGAGATACTGCAGAGTAAAATGCACATAGGATTTCAGAGACTTCAAATGAAAAAATAATGTGAACTATCTCAGTAACATTTTTTTTTTTTTTTACTGATGCTGTAGTTTTAATATGGTTTGTCCCCTCCAAAACTCATGTTGAAATTTGATTGCTCTTGTGGCTATTGGGAGGCTGGCCCTTTACAAGGCAATTAGGTAGATCAGATTTCTGGGACTGAACTAGTTACCAGGAGAGCAAGTTGCCCCTTGTGTTTCCTCTCTTCTACACATGCTTGTCCGACTTGCTTTTCCACCATCTTATGATCTAAAACAAAGACTTCACCAGATGCCTCCTTCCACTCTTGGACTTCCAGACTCCAGAACTGTGAGCTACATAAACTTCTTTCCTTTATTAGTTATCCAATTTCAGATATTCTCTCATAGTAACAGAAAACAGACAGACAATTGATTTCCTGATTAAGTGATATTATTTTGGATATTCTATATTGGGCTAAGTAAAATATATAATTAATATTATTTTCACTTTTAAGAACTTTTTGATGACTATCATAGAATATAATATTACATATGAATTTCCCATTTGTGGTTTGCATCATATTCTACTGCATATTACTAATTGGAGCGGTTTTAATCAGGTGGTTATGTTAATACTTGGCCACTCTGAGAAATGCAGATTGCAGGTCATGAAGTTGGAAGAAGGCAGTTCCTCTCTCAGGAGGGAACACTGACTTGAATGAAAGGTGGCTTTGAAGATGAGCAGAGGAGGAGGGAGGCCCAACATGTCAAGGGGGCTTGTTCACAGGACTAGGGCTGCTCCACACCACACTGTGCACCCAGAAAGAAGTCTGTGGCCATTTCCTCCATCTTTCTTCTTTATTTTTGTTATTTAAGTGTATGTGTGTCCCACACAGAAACTTGTCTGAGTCCATTAGTGGCATCATAGTCTATCTTGGTATGTACCAACTACAGCCATTCACCCACTACTTTTAAGATATGGGCAAACCCTTCATTTTAGCTTTTGTATTAATTATATTTTGAGCCAGAGGACCAGAAACCTAATATCAAAATTTTTAAAATATATTTTTAGTTGCAGATGAACACAATATCTTTATTTTATTTATTTTTACTTGGTGCTGGGGATCAAACCCAGTACCTCACATAGGCTAGGCAAGTGCTCTGCCACTGAACTACAACTCAGGCCCAAATATCACATTTGATCACTGATTTAAGAGGCATCCTTCACTGTGCATAATCAATATTTGTGACAACTTACATCAGCAATTAAAACTGTGCTTTTTAAATATTTTTTTGGGGAAAAAGGTGATTTTCCTTCTGGCACTAATGAAGTTAATAAAGTGTGGAATTAGAAGCCTGGAAAACATTTGGTGCTCATCATTGTATTGACTGGGGGATTATCTTCTCCTGAGGGTACATGCTTCTCTTAGTAAAACTGCATTTGATTGAGATAAACACTTCTAATATGTTTGGAAAATGGACAACCCCTTCTTATAACTCAGTTTTCAGGAGAGAAAGATCTCAATAAAATGACTTCTTAGAAAGAAGAGAGACAGGAAAACTGAGTCAAATGAAGATTCAAAACAACACAAGATCTTGACATGGGAAGAGCCAAGGGCTTCCAAAATAAGAACATCATTCAGTTAAATAAATACCAGCATTGGTAGCATCAATGATCCCTCTTGTTCTGAGTCCTCAACAACTGTGCGGTCACCAGTTCCTCCAGCTCTCCAGTCTGCAGATAGCCACTGTGGTACTTCCCAGTCAATCTAATAAATCTCCTTTTCATAATCATTTATACACACACACACACACACACACACACACACACACATCCTCTTGGTTCCCTTCTTCTAGAGAACCCTAACTACTACAATCATCAGATTGCTAAAAAAGTAAAGCCATTCTTTATCAGCTTCTCTCTATTCAATAGAGCACATATCCTATTTAACAAGAGTATACACTCTTTACATTAGTAAATGTACAGAATTTTGATTTTGAATCAAGAAAAATATGTAGACATTTTATTTTTCCTGAACTGATATATTGTGCAATGATTTTTAAATGTGTCAATAAATATGGTTTCCAAGCCATTCTAGACCCATTGGACCCTGGGAAAATGGATTGCCTTCAATTGACAATTTATATGGAAATTTTAATTCACAACCTTGGAACAACAATTCCACTTCCAAAAATTGTATCTTAATGCAAGAATCACTTAAGAGCAAAATGATGTAAATTCAAAGAATTTCACTGTAAGCCCTATTTAGTAAAATGAGGTGGAGAGTCTCAAATGTCTGTCAAGAGGAATTTGATGGAATGCTATGTAACTATTTTAAATAGCTATATTTACTTCCCTAAAAAGATTCCCATACTGTTTTTTTATTAAAGCATTATAATTATACACAGTAGTTGGGTTCATTTTGACAAAAATCATATATGCATAAAATTTTATTTCAGTCCTCATTCTCTGCACTTCCCTCCACCATTAAGAGAAATGAAGAAATGCTCCATCATTTCTTCATCTGGAAGCAGTGGTGCTTCCAGAGAGAATCTCAACTACCTGCATCAGCGCCACCTGTAAATTTGTCAGAAATGTAAATTCATGGCACCATGTCAGACATTTGGAAACAAAACCTGAGGGTGGTATCCAGCATTCTGTTTCAACAAACCCTCCAGGTGATCCTGATGATTCCGCTGTTTACTGCTTCTTCAAATGTTGACTAGGCCCAGCAGATGCCTGTGACATACAAAGGAGGTGAGAAACAGATGGCAGGGGGCAGGGACACAGGGAGGATTCAGGCAGATAGGGGCTCAGGGGGCATAATTAGCAATTTTCTGCCTGCAGCTCCTTGGGAGGGGCAGTTAGGCAGGTAACCTTAGTGATCAAAAGGGCTCTGGAGACACTGACATTCCAATCTCCCAGGGGCTATCTCCAACTTCCCAGACTCTGATGGCCTCCATTCCTTGATTTGACCAGATTTCCTATTCTACACTAACTGCCTATCTTCAATTCTGGCTGCAACAGGACATTGCCCAAAGCAGTGTGGTGGAGTTCCCATCCCTTGACTGCAATCAGAATCAATTTCAGAGGTTGAGAAAATGTGGGTGCCCAAACTGCACCCCAGAATCCTGACTTCATGGACTTGAAGTGAAGTTCCAATGGGAACAAAGGGTGTCTAGATCACTTTCTAGCTTGCCTACACCCTTTAACCTGGTCTGGTTCTATCCCAATCACAGCTCCTCCTCTGACCCTTTCCAGCTATCTATCAAATATATAATTGTCATGAGCAATAAGAGAGGAATCAATCAAATTTGGTTCCAACGAGTGAATTTTATTCATGCAATGCACACTCAACTTTACTTCCTAACGATAGCAAGTTGCACATACAGTGAAGATTCACTCCCTTATTCACCTAGAGTTCAATCCCCAAGGACTTACTCAATGCAACATCTCTTAGCCAAGAAGTCAGTCAGCAAGACCAAGGGGATTCTTCTCAGCTGTAGCCTCTCTCAGCTCCTTGGATGTCTTGCATGTCCTCCGGTGTCCGATAAGCCAGAGGCTGGGTGGCAGTCATCACTGTGGTACAGGTGTCAGTCATCTGGCCTCAGTGATAATGGTGGATCAGCAATCAGCGATAGAGTGGACAGCAGCTGGGGCAGTCAAGAGACAGAGTGACGTGGAGTCCTCTGGTCATGGTGCTACTAACAGTTTACTCCAAAAGTCCAGGGGTTTAAGTAGTGATTTTCAGCCCAGTCATGCTCTGGTATTCATTGATAAAGACCAGAACACGACTGGAGGAAGAAACCACTCAAATCACGGATAAAGGTTCATATCACCATTGTTCAGGAGTGTCATCCTGCCACACAGCAAGTTTGTCACCAGGTGCCTTTATGATTTTAGTTTTACAAGTCCAGGAAAAGAGAAGTTTCAAGGTGGTGGACTAGGGGGCGGCTGCATTTCATGTTGCTCCAGGAGGCAGGATTCAAAAGAGGAGATAGTGAGAGACTTGGGACCAACTCAAAGCCACCGGATGAGTCTCTCCCACTGGGGAGGCGTCCCAGATGGGGCGGTAGCCCGGAACACAGGGAACTTTGTGAAGTAGAGTTGCCCGGGAAGACGCCCCTCCCCCCCACTGGAGCGGTAAACATGGACCACTGGGAACATCATAGAGGTGGCTGCTCAGCACAGCACTTGGACTCGGAGCAACCACTGGGGCTCTGGGCAGCTGCCTGAGGAGAAGCTGCATGGTGAGTTGTTTGGACTCAGAGCGATTGCTTCTGAACACCGGGGGGTTGCCCGGAGGAAGAGGAGAAGTGCGGTGGGTCGCTTGGTCTAGGAGTGACTGCATCAGAGCTACAGGTGGCTACCTGAGGAGGAGCTGCGTGGCGAGCTGTTTAGACTCAGAACGACCGCTTCTGAACACCGGGGGCTGCACCGAGGAAGAGGAGAATCATGGCGGGTAGCTTGGTCTAGGAGTGATGCATCAGAGCTACAGGAGGTTGCCAGAGGAGGAGGTGAGTGGTGAGTTGTTTGGACTCAAAGCGACCGCTCCTGAACACCGGTGGCCTGCCTGGAGGAGGAGTATGGTGGGTCGCTTGGTCTCTGAGCAACCGCTCCTGAACACCCGGGGGGCTACCCCAAGGAGGATGAGGACCAGGGTGGATCACTTGGACTCGGAGTGACTGCCTAGGGATACGGGTGGTTGGCGGGAGGAGGAGATGCAAAGAGAGTTGCTTGGACTCCTAGTGACTGCATCGGAACACCGGGCGACTGTCCAGAGGAAGAGGTGTGTGGCGGGTGTCTGGGTCTCAGAGCTATTGTATGGGGCTCCAGGTGGCGGCTGAGAGGAGGGGCCGCATAGCCAGGCGATTAGGTGCAGAGCAGGGTCCCAGGACCTAGGCGGCTTCTTGGTGGAAGAGCCACACAGAGACACGCCTAGGGGCGGAGTGAAGTTTCCAGGACTGCGGGCAGATTCTCTGAGGAGAAGCAGCCTAAGGAGACTCGTCTGCGAAGGGTGAGGCTCCCAGGCCCAGGAGGTAGGTCCGGGCCCCTGGGAACGTTGCAGAGGAAGGCAGCCCAGCCCAGGTGGTAGTTGTAAATTGAGGGGAACCTCTAGGAGGGGAACTGACCAGCGAGACCTCCCCACCGGGTGAGTCTTTCCAGCCGGGTGAGGTTTTCCCACAAGGACGGTAAAACCAGAGACACAGGCACAAACAGGCCTTGCCTCAGCCCACAGCCTAGTTCCCCTTTGGATGACCATTGGTCAACAAGTGGAGGCACCTCTGCCCACTATCAGGGAATATACCCCACCTTAGGGTCACCACCAGTAGAGAGGCATGTTCCTTGTGAAGCATCACATTATCAACTTCCACCAAGACTTCAGGCTACTGAAGGATAAGAGTGGATATACTAGCAATCTTCAGGGACATTATAAGTCAATAGAGGAAATCTGCAATATCTTAATGATCCACTGATTCCTGAACAATATGAGAAAACAAGGGAAGAAAATGCCCCAAACAAATCTGGATGTTACATCAATAAAATCCAAGGACAGCATAGCAGAAGAAATGACAGAAAGGGAGTTCAGAATGTACATAATTAAAATGATCAGAGAAGCAAACGATGAGATGAAAGAGGAAATGCAGGCATTGAATGATCACACCAAACGACAGTTAAAAGAGCAAATACAGGAAGCAAAAGATCATTTCAATAAAAAGTTAGAGATATTGAAAAAAAACCAAACAGAAATCCTTGAAATGAAGGAAACAATAAACCAAATTAAGAACTTCATAGAAAGCATAACCAATAGGATAGAACACCTAGAATACAGAACCTCAGATATTGAAGACAAAATATTTAACCTTGAAAACAAAGTTGAACAAACAGAGAAGATGGTAAGAAATCATGAACAGAATCTCCAAGAACTATGGGATATCATGAAAAGGCCAAATTTGAGAATTATTGGGATTGAGGAAGGCTTAGAGAAACAAACCAAATGAATGAACAATCTATTCAATGAAATAATATCAGAAAATTCCCCAAATCTGAAGAATGAAATGGAAATCAAGTTCAAGAGGATTATAGGACTCCAAATACACAAAATTAAAACAGACCCACACCAAGGCACATTATAATGAAAATACCTAACATACAAAATAAAGACAGAATTTTCAAGACTGTGAGAGAAAAGAACCAAATTACATTCAGGGGGGAAACCAATATGGATATCAGCAAATTTTTCAATCCAGACCCTAAAAGCTAGAAGGGCCTGGAACAATATTTTTCAAATTCTGAAAGAAAATGGATACCAACCAAGAATCTTATACCCAGTAAAACTTACCTTCAAATTTGACGATGAAATAAAATCATTCCATGACAAACAAAAGCTAAAAGAATTTACAAAAAGAAAGCCAGCATTACAGAACACTCTCAGCAAAATATTCCATGAGGAAGAGATAAAAAACAAAGAAGCAAACCAGCAAAGGGAGGAATTATCCTAAAGGAACTGTCAAATAAAGGAGGAACCAAGTTGTGTCAAAAAAATAAATAAATAAATAAAATTTAAAAAATGAATCAAATGACCAGGAATACAAATCATATCTCAATAATAACCCTGAATGTTAATGGCCTGAATTCATCAATCAAAAGACATAGACTGGTAGATTGGATTAAAAAGAAAGATCCAACAATATGTTGCCTGCAAGAGACTCACCTCATAGAAAGAGATACCCATAGACTAAAGGTGAAAGGATAGGGAAAAACATACCACGCACTTGGACTCAGCAAAAAAGCTGGAGTATCCATCCTCATTTCAGATAATGTGGACATCAAGCCAAAGTTAGTCAGAAGGGATAAAGAAGGACATTTCATACTGCTTAAGGGAAGCATAAATCAGCAAGATATAACAATCATAAACATCTATGCCCCAAACAGTGGCTCATCCATGTATGTTAAACAAATTCTTCTCAATTTTAGAAACCAAATAGACCGTAACACAATACTAGGTGATTTTAACATGCCTCTCACACCACTGGACAGATCTTCCAAACAAAAATTGAACAAAGAAACCATAGATCTCAATAACACAATCAATAATTTAGACTTAACAGACATTTATAGAATATACCATCCAACCAAGAGCGAATACACTTTCTTCTCAGCAGTACATGGATCCTTCTCTAAAATAGACCATATGTTATGCCACAAAGCTAATGTTAGCAAATACAAGAAGATAGAGACACTACCTTGTATTCTATCAGATCATAATGGATTGAAGTTAGAAATAAATGAAAGAGTAAAAAACAGAAACTACTCCAACACCTGGAGATTAAACAATATGCTGTTATATGATGAATGGATAACAGAAGATATTAGGAAGGAAATTAAAAAATTCTTAGAGGTAAATGAGAACAAAGAAACATCATATCAAAATCTCTGGGATGCCAATAAAGCAGTACTTAGAGGAAAATTTATTTCATGGAGCGCATTTAATAAAAGAGGTAAAACTCAACAAATAAATGACCTAACACTACAGCTCAAAGCCCTAGAAAAAGAAGAACAGACCAACACCAAAAGTAGTAGAAGACAGGAAATAGTTAAACTCAGAGCTGAAATCAACGAAATTGAAACGAAAGAAACAATACAAAAGATTGACAAAATAAATAGTTGGTTCTTTGAAAAAATAAACAAAATTGATAAACCTTTAGCCACACTAACAAAGAGAAGACGAGAGAAAACCGAAATCACTAAAATTTGGAATGAACAAGGAAATATCACAACAGACAGGACTGAAATACAAAACATAATTAGAAGCTATTTTGAAAATCTATACTCCAACAAAATAGAAAATTTCAAAAACATCAACAGGTTTCTAGAGACATATGTATTGCCTAAACTGAATGAGGAGGACATACACAATTTAAATAGACCAATTTCAAGTAATGAAATAGATGAAGTCATCAAAAGCCTACCAACACAGAAAAGTCCAGGACCAGATGGGTTCTCAGACGAGTTCTACAAAACCTTTAAAGAAGAGCTCATTCCAATACTCCTCAAAGTATTCCATGAAATAGAAGAGGAGGGAACCCTCCCAAACTCATTCTATGAAGCCAATATCACCCTGATATCTAACCAGACAGAGACACATCGAGGAAAGAAAATTTCAGACCAATATCCTTAATGAACATTGACGCAAAAATTCTCAAGAAAATTTTAGCAAATCGCATAAAAAATATTAAAAAGATAGTGTACCATGATCAAGTGGGTTTCATCCCAGGGATGCAAGGTTGGTTCAACATCAGGAAATCAATAAATATAATTCACTATATCAATAGACTTAAAGTCAAGAATCACATGATTATTTCGATAGATGTAGAAAAAGCATTTGATAAAATACAGCACCCCTTCATGCTCAAAACACTAGAAAGAATAGGGATATTGGGAACATTCCTTAACATTGTAAAGGCCATCTATGCTAAGCCCATGACTAATATCATTCTAAATGGTGAATAACTGAAAGCATTCCCCATTAAAACTGGAACAAGGCAGGGATGCCCTCTTTCACCACTTCTTTTCAATATCGTCCTTGAAACTCTAGCCAGAGCAATTACACAGACCAAAGAAATTAAAGGGATACAAATAGGAAAAGAAGAACTCAAACTATCCCTATTTGCTGATGATATGATTATATACTTAGAGGAACCAGGAAATTCCACCAGAAAACTTAAATCTCATAAGTGAATTCAGTAAAGTAGCGGGATATAAGATCAATGCACATAAATCTAAGGCATTTTTATACATAAGTGATGAATCTTCAGAAAGAGAAATTAGGAAAACTACCCCATTCACAATAGCATTGAGAAAAATAAAATACTTGGGAATCAATCTCACAAAAGAGGTGAAAGACCTCTACAATGAGAACTACAGAACACTAAAGAAAGAAATTCAAGAAAACCTTAGAAGATGGAAAGATCTCCCATGTTCTTGGATAGGAAGAATTAATATTGTCAAAATGGCCATACTACCAAAAGTGCTATACAGATTGCAATGCAATTCCAATTAAAATCCCAATGATGTACCTTGCAGAAATAGATCAAGAAATTATGAAATTCGTCTGGAAGAATAAAAAACCCAGAATAGCTAAAGCAATCCTCAGTAGAAAGAGTGAAGCAGGGGGTATTGCAATACCAGATCTTCAACTCTACTACAAAGCAATAGTAACAAAAACGGCATGGTATTGGTACCAAAATAGAAAGGTGGATCAATGGTACAGAATAGAGGACACAGACACAAACCCACATAAATACAATTTTCTCATACTAGACAAAGGGGCCAAAAATAATCAATGGAGAAAATATAGCCTCTTCAACAAGTGGTGCTGGGAGAATTGGAAATCCATATGCATCAGAATGAAACTAAATCCATATCTCTCACCATGCACGAAACTAAACTCAAAATGGATTAAGGACCTTGGAATCAGACCAGAGACCGTGCATCTTATAGAAGAAAAGTAGGTCCAGAGCTTCAACATGTCAGCTTAGGACCAGACTTCCTCAACAGGACTCCCATAGCACGAGAAATAAAAGCAAGAATCAATAACTGGGATAGATTCAAACTAAAAAGCTTTCTCTCAGCAAAGGAAACTATCAGCAATGCAAAGAAAGAGCCTACAGAGTGGGAGAAAATCTTTGACAATCATACTTCAGATAGAGCACTAATCTCCAGAATCTATAAAGAACTCATAAAACTCTACACCAAGAATGCAAATAATCCAATCGACAAATGGGCTAAGGAAATGAATAGACACTTCACAGAAGAAGATCTACAAGCAATCAACAAACATATGGAAAAATGTTCAACATCTCTATAATAAGAGAAATGCAAATCAAAACCACCCTAAGATTCCATCTCACCCCAATTAGAATGGCGATTATCAAGAATACAAGGAACAGCAGGTGTTGGCGAGGATGTGGGGAGAAAGGTACACTCATACATTGTTGGTGGGTCTGCAAACTAGTGCAGCCACTCTGGAAAGCAGTGTGGAGACTCCTTAGAAAACCTGAAATGGAACCACCATTTGACCCAGCTATACCACTCCTTGGCCTATACCCAAAGGACTTAAAATCAGCATATTACAGAGATACAGCCACATCAATGTTCATAGCTGCTCAGTTCACAATAGCCAGATTGTGGAACCAACCTAGAAGGCCTTCAATTGATGAATGGATAAAGAAACTGTGGTATATATATACAATGGAATATTACTCATCCATAAAGAATGATAAAATTATGGCATTTGCAGGCAAATGGATGAAATTGGAGAATATCATGCTAAGTGACATAAGCCAATCTCAAAAAAACAAAGGACGAATGATATCGCTAATAAGTTGATGTTGACACATAATGGGGGGTGGGAGGGGTTAGTGTTAGGGTTAGAGTTAGGGTTAGGAAGGGGGGCAAGAGTGGAGGAAGGAAGGACTGTATAGAGGGAAAAGAGGGTGGGAGGGGTGGAAGGGAAGGGAAAATTAACAGAATGAATCAAACAACATTACCCTATAGTAAATTTATGATTACACAAATGGTATGCCTTTACGCCATGTACAAACAGAGAAACAACATGTATCCCATTTGTTTACAATAAAAAGTAAATAAATAAATAGAATTTAGATAAAAAAAGAAGACATGGAGACATACCCACATAAGTACAGTAATCTCATACTAGACAAAGGTGCCAAAAACTTATAATGGAGAAAGATACCTCTCCAACAAATGGTTCTGGCAAAACTGGAAATCCATATGCAGTAAAATAAAATTAAACCCCTATCTCTCACCCTGTACAAAACTCAACTCAAAATGGATCAAGGATGTAGGAATTAGGCCCAAGACCCTTTACCAAATAGAAGAAAAAGTCCATCATGTTAGCTAAGGACCAGACTTCCTTAACAAGACCCCCATAGTGTAAGAAATAAATGCAAGAATCAATAAATGGGATAGATTCAAACTAAAAAGCTTTTTCACAGCACAAGAAACAATCAATAATGTGAAAAGACAGCCTACAGAGTTGAAGAAAATCTTTTCTACCAGGTAGAGCAATAATCTCCAAAATTTATAAAGAACTTAAAAAATTTTACACCCAACATACAAAGAACCCAATCAATATATGGGCTAAGGACCTGGGCAGACACTTCACAGAAGAAGATATACAGGTGATCAACAAATATATGAAGAAGTGTAATTAGAGAAATGGAAATTAAAACAACCCTAAGATTTCATCTAACTCCAATTACAATGGCTATTATCAAGAACACAAGCAATAATAAGTGTTGGCATGGATGTGGGGAAAGAGGCACACTCATATATTGCTGGTGGATTGGAAAGCAGTATAGAGATTCCTCAGAAAACTTGGAATGGACCCACCATTTGACCCAGCTATCCCCCTCCTCGGTTTATACCCAAAGGACTTAAAATCAGCATATTTCAATGATGCTGCCACATCAATGTTCATAGCAGCTCAATTCACAATAGCTAGATTGTGGAACCAACCAAGAAGTCCTTCAATTGATGAATGGATAAAGAAACTGTGGTATATATACACAATGGAATATTACTCGGCTATAAAGAAGAATAAAATTATGGCATTATACTGGTAAAAGGGTGAAGTTGGAAGATATAATGCTAAGTGAAATAGGCCAACCCAAAAAAACCAAGGGCCAAATGTTTTCTCTGATAAGTGGATGACGATACATAAAGAGGGGTGTGGGGGGGATTGGGGAAGAGAAGAATGAAGGAACTTTGGATGGTGTAGAGATAAATGGGGTGGGAGGGGGTGGGGGAAGGAAAGATAGTAGAATGAGACAGTATTACCTTATGTATATGTATGATTACATGAATGGTGTGAATCTACATCATGTACAACCATAGAAATTGAAAGTTGTACCCATTTGTGTACAATGAATCAAAATGCAGTCTGTTAAAAAAAATTTAAAAGTTAATATGTCTGTCTTAAAAGTTAATATGTGGTATGTGTATGGGTGTTTATATATACGTTTTTTTTTCCTTGACATGATACCCCTCCTCTTGTTTATTTTCTGTTCCCACTGATATTTATATTCCTCTAAAAGCTGTCAAGATTCACTATTTCCACTTTCTCACTTTCCCTTTTCTGCTCAATTTATTTTAATCAACTTTCTCTTTCCATCACTCCACTGAAATACCTGCTATCAAGGTCTCTAATATTTTTGATTTTGCCAAACCCAATAGCTAGTTCTCTGTTTTTATTTTTCCCAAACTTGAAAGAGTTGACACAGTTTACCACTCTCTCCTATCAACTCCTTCCTGCCCCAGTACTCTGTAAATCTTACCCGTTATCATTTCCAGAAGGGGTTGAAATGATGAGAGAATGACATTTTAAAGTAAGCTAGTAATTCTAGTCTTTGTGCTTTTTAGGTGTGTCTTTTTAAAGCTTGATAGAGGGTTTAGGATTAATTATTTTGTTTTACTTTTATTATACTCATGTACATGGGCCAAGTGTTTTAGGAGGATATTTAGAGGTGAACTGAAAAGTCACAGTAATAAAAACAATTATTTTAAAGCAACACTGGAATCACTATTAGCAGGTCTCACTGATAAAACATAATTACAGAGTAAGATTGCCCAATACTCTAAGGAAGCTAATTCTACATTTTTTTCCTCATGTGTTATGCTTGCTGTTTCTTTTGCCTCTGTGGCAGATAAAGAATGTGGATAAGTGCTGTGCTTAGTTCTCGGAGTAGAATTCTAAGTTGGGAACTCAGAGCTTAGTATCCAGGGTGAGGTTGGGCTACGGATGAGTTTGTGATGACAAGTGTGAGACTTGAAATAGAGTCTTGTCTAACACGAATGTTTATAAGTAATGTCCTGATACGACAAATGAAGACTAGCAGGAATCCAAGTTAATACACAGAGGTGTGAGGCATGACCATGATTTGTCTTTGCTCATGAATATGCATTTTCCCCAGGGACCTATCCAGGCTAAAGCAAAAAGGAAGGAGAAAGAGAAGGACGAGGAAAATGAGGAGAAGGAGAGGAGAAGGAGAAGGGAGAGAGAAAGGAAGGAGAGGACACAACCACCATCACCCAACCCCATGCAAGAAAATTGGTAATTATATCTTCCCATTCTTTTAGCTCTCTGGAGTGATCATTTTTCCCTTCCCATATTTCCCCCATGGGATTTCCCTGACTTATCATGCACTCTTTTTCATGTCACTTCCCTTCTCCACTCCTTTGTGCTCCTGTCCATATACTTCCCAAATAACTTTCTCTCAAAGTCTTGCCTCAGGATCTTTAGATGAAGGTATGAAAGCCAATACATCATCTAAACTATTGAATGCCTTGGTCCCAGAGAAGGGTATGCATATATTATAGGTTGGATTGTATCCTTCCTGGGTTTTTTTTTGTTTGTTTGTTTTGTTTTCAGTGCTGGGAATCAAGTCCAGGGCCTCATATACATACGCAGGTATTCTACCAGTGAGCTGAAAACCCAGTAAGTTTGAAATCTTAATTCCTCAGTATTTTATTTTGACATAAGGTAATTTGCAAATGTAATTAGTCAAGATTAAAGTGAACCCCTATGTTTTAGTCACCTTTTTAAATAGCTATAACCAAAAGTCCCCATGAGAATAGTTAAAGAAGGAAAAGTTTATTTGGCTCTCAATGTTTTAGAGATCTCAGTCCATAGATGGTCAATGCCATTAGTCTGGGCCTGAGATGAGGCAGAATCCTGAGGTGGTGGGTGTGGAGGAGGAAAGCAGCTGGAGACACCGCCACCAGGAAGCAGAGGGAGAGAGTGTTCCATTCATCACAGACAAACTATGTGTCCACAAGTCACACCCCTAATGACCACCTCCTCCAGCCACATTCTACCTGTCTATGGTTACACCCAGTTAATCCTTCTTAGGGGATTAATGCAGTGATTAGTTCAAGGCTTTCAAGACCCAATTATTTCTCATCTAGAACATCCTGCCTTGTCTTGTTAGAAATACTGAGGTGCCGCAAGAAATCAAAGACATGCTCAGGAATGGGTGGGCAAGGTCCAACTGTACTTCTGCAGAAGGGTGCATCCCCAAAGGGAATCCAGTGAGCACACACACCTGGCAGTCTGCCAGTTTTTATCCCTAGTGAGGAACTGCTCCTCACTCTGATAGGAAGAGTTCAGGGGAACTATTTACTCAATTAGGTAATTTAAAATTGGGGAGGGCATGAGAAAGGGCTACAGTTGTGATTGGATACCTATTAGGAAATTTAAGAATGACTTCATTCTGACCACATGGTTTCCTAACTTAAGATGGCCCCATTATACACCTGAAATTTAAGTTACAGTAAACATACCTATGTTGCATTATAAGTTTAACTTTGATAGAAAAGAAAACATAAATCTTACAGTCTTACACATGAACTTTTGGGGGATACTTCTTATCTAAACCATAATACCTTAATTCAATATGACTGAGATATTTATCACAAAGGGAGGAGAATTTGGACCAAGAGACAGACAAGTACAAAGTTATGGGGAACACCATGTGAACGTGAAAGTAAAGATGGGGCTTGCTATGGACTGAATGTGTCCTTCAAGAATTCATGTTTGAGGTCACAATTCTCAATGTCACTGTATTTTGAGACAGGGCTTCCAAGGAAGTAATTAAGGATAGATGAGGCTATAAATGTTGAACCCCAATCTATTAGGATTAGTGTGTATATAAGAAGAGATATCAAAAGAATCCTCTCTGTATCTCCACAACCATCCTCTACCCTTTGCCATGTGAGGACACCATCCTCTGTGACCCACAGCCTGACTGAGCAGGGACTCTACTGCTGTGTGTTTCCACCGGACAGCAAGAGACTGAATCAGATTTTGGACTTGCTCCTGAGGGTAGAATTGTGTCTGCCACAGTCCAGATTTTGATTTTCTTATGACATTTCTCCAGCGCTTCTTAACGGATCTTGGACTTTTATTCTTTTGCTCATTGTTTTCTCATGACTTCTTTAGCAAAATGGTTTATAGAAATCACAATACGGAACAACTGTAGCAAATTACTGTGAGTAAATGTTTTACTTTCGTAGAGAAGCATGTAAATGAATATGATGCTCACGACAACTTTCTTTTTCTTGGTCCTCAGGAGAAATAATCACAAACTAAACTTTTAAAGAAATTCCCAGAAAAATGAAATAAGTTAATCAAAACTTAAGGAAAATAAAGGAACCAAATAAATAATCTAGGTCCTGGAGCAGAAAGAGCCTTGGAATTGAGAGGAGAATGTGTGGACTCTAAGACTGGCTTTGCTGCTACTCATCAGGTAAAGCAGTCAGTCTCCCTTCCTTCTAGCCCCATTATTCATCTGCAGGGTGATGGAATTGGACTCAGATACCTCTAAAGCTCATAGGCTTTTTAAAATTCCAGTATTCCTGAGATTTGTGTGACTCATCCCCACCTGTGCCAGGCTCTGCTCCTGGCAGGATTGGGGGCCATGAAACTGATAAAGTGAACTCAGGTGGAGACTAGAGTCTCTGGCTTTCCTGCATAATTCAAATGCCAGACCCAACCAACATCAATGCATTGGCCAGCAATGACCTCGTGGAGACTTGTCAAATGCTCAACATTTATACCCACAGATTTTCTCATTATTATCTTCAGCTTCACTGCGCTTTTTGTTTCAGTTTGTTTTTTAAATTGTTTTGGAACACTTTATTTTGCTAGAAACTTTGACAGTATTGGCAATCGTGGTAACATTTTCCCCCACACTGTGATTTAATGTGCAGCTAGCCATTTTCCAAAGCATTACCTATTGCAGATGTGTGAGCTTTGTTTTCTCTTGTTCCAAGATCAGTTTTCCTCCCTTAGGCGTAAAGGACCAAAGAACTATTTGGATTTAAAATATTCTTTCTTTTAAGTTTCTTTGGCTCTATTGTCATTAAAATAATAAATTCTGAAATACAATTCTATGTTCTATATTATCCTATAAAAGAGCATATTCTTTCATCATTGAAAGAGGTGTTAATGCTAGAATTCAGAGGAGGTAGAAGATCAAACCTGAGTTATGGCACTGTAAAGTCTTCATGAATGAAGTGGAGTTTGGTTTGGGCATTAAAAGAGTGTTCTTAAAGGCAGTCGTGGAGGGAGGCATTATCAGAGAAGACTGATGTGAGCAAGAGTCAAAATAATTGTATTGACCACGTTCAGAGATATATCTAGATCTCCAGTTTGAATCAGATAAAAAAGCATGTGAAAATAACTGTTAAGTGGGTTTTCTTTGGGGATATTGAAAATGTGTGAAACTGGATAGAGGTGCTGTTTGCACAACATTGTGAGTGTACTAAATGCCATAGAATTAAGCAGGGTTTATTTTATGCTCAGCATTACCTCCATAAGAAAGAGGAAAAGGAAAACAAAGGGCCTTGAATGGCAGGTCCTTGTGATTTCTGCTTAATCTGGCAAGCAGTGTGGGGACTTTGAAGACTATGGCAGATGAGAGGTCAAATAGAGAACATGTTGACAATTAGGAGATGGAAGTATACTTGAGATGGGAAGACCAACTATATGGTTATTAAAAGGGTCTGCCTTATAGCTTAAAATTCAAAGTTATCTTTCCTTGGAATAGGCTTTTTTGGAAATTTCTAAACACACACAAAGTTAAAGAAATCGGTTTAATTAATACACATACATATCAACCAAATTAAAAAAAATTAACATTTGGTTGAGTTTACCTGCTATCCCTCACTCCACCCTCACTCTCCTCCATACACATTTTTATGTTGGGTCCTGCAATATTTTAATATAAACTCTAGACATCATAGCATGTCATCTAGAACAACAAACCAACCCACCTTTAGAATACATCTCAAATTTATACGGACATTTTCCTTTCCCTTTCTTTCTCTTCCTACCAGATAATGAGTTCACCTAATGGAAATAAGGACAAATTCTTAATTCTATCCAATCTTCTCCTGATTGTATAAAATATAAGTTTGAAAAGTTGGGTTGTTCTAATTAGATCTACAGAGGGACAACTGATTTATTGGAGAAAATGTGTCATTTGTCTTACTGAATACTCTGCATTCTGACTTTTACTGCTGCCAAATGATTCCATCTCAGGCCAGGGGAAAATACTTCAAGTTCAATCCTGTTTCCTATTGACATGAAGATGGTGTTGAGAGATAATAATCAAAGAGCTAAAGTGTCCATTGTTACTAGTTGTTATTGCTTCCAGGTATTTTCAGAGGACAGAGCTGAATATGCATATATTTATGAGAAAAGACAATGCATGAATTTATAGTTTGATTTTTAAAATCAAATTTAAGATAACCCAGTTTCAGTTAATGGTTGAATATTTGTATTTATAGTCTCATGTTGAAAAATATTAATTTTTAAATTTAATTAATGAGATTGTGCTTATAAAATAAATTTAACATAGCCATAATATTCCTACTAACAATAAATCTACCAAAAGGAGCTTGCATCTTGATGGCCAGGAGACATCTTCGATATCCTTCCTTCAACCTCACTCACATTGGTGATGTGCCAATCCCTCTTGACTTTATTTTTGAATGCCTGTCAAAACTGGCTCTCCATTTCCACACCTACACTCTTTGCTGTTTATCTATCCTTCCGGACCAGAATATTTCAACAGTTTCATAATCTGTTCCTGTCCCACCCCATATCCTCTTCTAAGACAATGTTTTCATGTCTGTCAGAGGTATATTTCTAAAACAGATTTTTGATGCAAACAAATAAGTTCAAACAATCAATCTTCACTGACTCCTCATAGTCTGCAATAATGGAAACCAGACTCCTCTTCCTGCAGGTTAAAGTCCCCCTTTGACAGGGTAACACATACTCATCAGTCCTCACAGTCTGCAGCTTCCACTCCTGTTAGGAGCCCTGCCCCTGTGGATACAAAACTCAGTACTGGGGTGCATCCACTGCATATAGGAGGGACTAGAAAAGGACCCATATCACAGGCCTTTGGAAAATAACTTTAAAAGACTTCCTTAAATGTCTCTTTTTTCATCCTGAAGTCTCTCTTCAATCATTTCCCCCCTCACTTGATTCCCTTTCTAAGCATATTTATTTATTATTTATTTGTTGTGGTGCTGGGGAATTAAACCCAGGGTCTTCTGCTTGCGAGGCAAACATTCTACCAATTGAGCTATATTCCCAGCCTCTCTAAGCATATTTAATCTCATTAACTCTTTAGCTCTTTTTCTTGAACTTTTTAAATGGAAACTTTACATTTTATCTGTTTCCTACACAAAATAATTATTTCTCTCCTAGCTCACACCTTGACACTTATGTCTGTAAAACCACCAGTACGTGTAGTAAAACAATAGTATTTCTTGGTAACAGTACTTATTATCCTACAGTTTAGCAGTCATATTTTATAATTTAAATATCTCTTTGCATTTCATCCACACTTCAATGACTTATTTATACTTTATACAACTAATTGCTCAGGTATCACAGAGTCCTCTTTTTCTTTTTTAACACATTGTTTTAAACTGCCTTGCTTATGTTTTATTTCAAGATTATACTACACTCCATTGAGACAAAATTCACTTACTTGTTTTTTTACTTTTGTAATATTAAAACAATATGGTAGATATATTTCCCATTATATCTACCGACATATATTCCAATTATCATTCAAAATTCTGCTTGAATTTTTTTTTTCTATTCTGATTTCAATCTGGCACTTAGGATTGCAGGAGTTTATCAATGTCCCATTTAGTCATTTGTGTGATAATATGCCTATGACTGTAATTTGCCTATGTCTACATATGTCTTCATTGTTAGGATACATTTTGCTCAGAGAGACCTTTTTTATACACATTAATGTCACTCAGAAACCTAATAAATTGTAAATTGAAACACATAATCCAATTTACTATTTATTACCCAGATTTAAATAACCTAATATTATCATTGTTTTCATTATGTCTTCTAAAATTCAATAAGGAATATTATCAAAGAAGAACATTTTGGACTTTGTTGATAATCCAATATATTTTACAGATCCTCTCACTAGACAAGCAGCACATTTTCTAAATTTTGCTATCGATTGCATGGTCACACTTGTTTCTTTCTCCTGGCTCAGTGGAGAACCCATGTTATTTCTCTTTTCATGTCTGGGCTTTTTAACTCTTCTCCGTGTTCTGTCTATTAATTGTCTTCCATGTGAAATTACCAGGACTAGTGACAGTTCCTGAAAAATCATTTCTTCATGAAAAATCATGTCTTCTTCTTCAGGAAGAAGAGCCTATGTATTGGAAAAATCTTTTCCACCCAACAAACTACAGTTATGCATTATAAAACTGAATCTTACTGAATCCTCACTGAAGTGTGTATGGATGGGGTACATTGCTAGGCATTATCATTCAAGTCAGGTACTCAGAGACAAATAAAAGAAAACAGGACCAGTTGGCACCTGAGGAAGTGTGGGTTGTGTACAGATGTGCTGAAAAAAATTCACATATAAAATAAACTGTCAATAAATGTAATTATTCTACTGCTTCCTCTTGTAAGTCCTTTCCTTAGGGAACTATAAAAAATCCAGATGCTGATCTGGGAAATGTCCCAAAATTATTCTTTTGAAAAATATTAACATTCTATTACAAAAGGTCTTGCCTGGAATTATACTGAAACTCAGCTCTGATGACTCTCAATGTTTACAAGCAATGGCATATTGGAGCAAAAGTTATGATTTGAGAGTGACCACTTTACAATGGATTAGGAGTAATGTGAGCTTTAGAATTGTTTTTACATCTGATTCCATCTCCAAAGACACATAGAGCTCTTCCTGTGATTGTTGGTGTTAAACATGAGAGAGGTATTATTTGTGTTGTTCTGAGTGTGAAGTGGCTGTCCAGCCCCTCTGTCACCACTGGGGCAGTGGGTTGGTACTAAATGTCATGATTGCTGCATCTGCAGATCCCAGGCAAATAGCACCATGGTGCCATCTTCTCTCTGCTGAGTTGTAGTGGAACTTGTGAATTTGATTTGAACTGGAAGATGGAGGGAAGAGGATACCATTTCTCCTTTCTTGCTAAATGCAGAAGAATTCCTCTGTGATCATGGTGCTGTGGAGGTGAACGCAGGCAGGGGTAACACTGAAGCACACCTGTCATTTTATGAAGCTCAGCACTCACTGTTTTTACAATAGCAATTTTAGCATCTGGTTTAGTATCCTGACAGAGTAAGAACTTACAAATGTTTTTGTGGGTTAGAAGATTATGAATTTTAAAGAAGACCTTGGGCTTACTAAATGGAATAAAATGGGAACATCAAGATTTGGTGCCAAAGGAGTTTTGGGAATGAAACTTTTAAAATAACAGGACATGAGACTTCCAGCGTCAGTGACCCTATGCACATTGGAACTAGATCTGTGTTGTACAATAAAGGAATTTATAGTGTGGTTTGACTTTACACTGAAAGATCAAAACGGAAGGGTAGGCATTATGATATGTCTATAATATGGGATATGATGATATGTCTAACTTTTTTCCATTATGCAAAAGAAACATTATGAATGGTAAGAACCTTATGAAAACACTAGAAAACTAAAGTAATGGTCCTATGAAATGAACCACCTGGTTCTTATTAAGAACTAACCGTCCACCAAATTACCTTGGGTTCTATGTAGTCTAGTGGGTTTGGGGGAACAAAAAAGTTACTTAAGTGGGTTTATAAAATGAACTGTTGGATGAAGAAAAAAGTGAAATATAATGAGTGGTTTTAATCTGAAGAACACAAAGGCTACTTTTGCCATGTGGTGACTTATACTGTGTATGACTCCAAAACCGTTCTTGAAATCATGTGGTAAGTACTTTCAGGGTGGAGGCCAATCCTACTTCATTCATTAGAAAGAGGATAACTATGCATACTCAAAAGAGTTCAAGCTTGGAGGGAAAGATTTTTTACTAGTGCTCACGTACTTCCTGTCAGCATGTAAGAATAAGAGTTCTAAATTCAGGAGGATGAGCACTAGGTGCCACAGTGAACCATGAGCAGTTTGCTTAGTGCATAAACAAAGACTAAGACAAAAGATAAGGAAGATGCTGCCTCTGAATTATCAATCTAAATCTTGGCAATTTGCCCAAATTGAAAATATTTTAGACCATTGAGGTGTTGAATTAAGATTCCCCAAGTGTGCCCTTTTTCTATAGAATTTTCCATTTTAGTACTTGCCACACAGTTGTGTACCTAATTTGCTTGTGGATTTTTTATTCCCTAAGAACTCATCATGTGGTTAAAGGAAGCTTCTCTCTGAGATTTCTTTGCTTCCCCAATGCTGAGGTACATGACTGGCATTAACAAAACACACAGCAGTTGAGAGCAGCCCAAATTCCCTGTGACACCATGATCTTAAGACCAAGTAGGGTGAATGGCTGTGAACTTTAGGTTATGATTTATTTTCTTTCATTGGAATAAATTAAAAAGGAGAACTAATTTTGGACAAACACTAACCTCTCAGCTAATTATATAATTTGTGAAATTCTCATTTGGATCTGAGAAAATTCATAGATACCCCATTTGAAGTATTTTAACTCTTTGAGATGAAAGAAAAACTTAAGACCTTTCCAGGGGACTACACAGGCAGTGGAAGATGGAGATGATCATGTCTTTAGGATGACGCTGAACAGCAAGAGTTGCTTTATGGAGTTTGTGAGGGTGCATAACTACAACTGTTTGTTCAGTTTATGCAAATTTTGTTTGAGATTCCTATCTTACATCTATGGTTAATAGCAGTTGGATAAATAGGACTTTATTTTGGAGTAAAGGACATGTTAAAAAGGTAAATGAGGATATTTTCACCTAAGCCTTATATTTAAAGGCACAAAAGACAGAAATTATCCAAAGAAAGACTGTAAAGAATGGAGAAAGGGGGGAAAAGAGGTTTTTTTGGTTTGTTTTTGTTTTTTAAGTCCCAAAATTTCTTTAGTAAGGGTTGCTGAAGAAGTATCCTGAGAGAATTAGGTGAAGCAGAGGAGGAGAGATGTTGATAGTGAGGTACACACACAATGGAGGTAGGAAGGTGTCACCAGAGAGGACTACTAATGATACTAACGATGGCAATGACAAAGATGGTGATTGTGCAGGAGTGGTTGGCAGGAGCTATGTTGGCATGTCACTTGCACCAAGCCATTTCATCCTCATAACAAATAATAAGCACTATTATTATCTACCTTTTACAGATGTGGGAATGGCAATCTGTCCAGTCACACAGCTGAATAATGGAGAATGCAGGAAACAAATTGAAGCAGGCTACCTGTAGAACCTGGAGAAACAGGACTTGGAATAAAGTTGCTGGAAAATTGACTCTTTCTCTGAATGAGGAGTTCACCAAATATGTGTATCAGGGCCTTTCATGGAATCTTCTTCAACATTTCAGCTACTCATGAGAATATTATAAGGTTAACTTTGATGTATTCTAATTGTTCAAATATTTATGCAGTTTGCAAAGACATGCAAAAAATAACATAGGATAATAATAGGAATAATAATAGGAAATAAATAACAGATTTCCAAGTAAGGCCATAAATGCAGTCTTAGCCTATAATATAGCTGTCATAGAGCTAATTTTAATTTTCACTTTTAATTGACCTGCTTGTGAAAATCTTATTTCTTGTCTCTCCCTTTCTGGATCTAACATTTCCTATTTCCTTGTTCCACCCTGTGTGTCTGTTCTGGTTTAACAGCATAGCAGTGGAGTCATTATGTACATAATTGTTTCTGTAGAACATCCTGTGGTTGTGATGTGGTCAGAGGGGATTGTGGCAGCTCAGAGAAGACCCAATATTCCTTGCCACAGCCACATTAGACACTGGTAGACCAACCCAAGGAAAGGAAGTAACCAACTGTGTGCCTCTCTGAGCACACACTGAACAAGGCGCAGGGCGACTCCAGGGGTAAATCTTTCACCCAGAAACTGTGGGTTGCTCTATCCCGGCACCTGCTTGTCATGTATTCAGACCTTGGGAAAGGGCTGTAGTTTTTTTAAACTCAGAAATACAATGTACAAACCACAAAAATGGGAAGTTATACTCCATGTATTATTGTTGCTGAAAGCTTGAGCCTTGTCCCCAATGCCAACCCAATAATGAGGACATGGTTTTGAGAAAAAGAGAAAAGAAGATGTATTGCTTTGCTAGCAAAAGAGAAACACAGGGAACTACTGTCCCAGAGGTTGATTCTACCTATCAGTAGGAACAGGGGACTTTTATAGAGGTGATTGAAAGGATATATTCCAGGTGTTCTCTGTGGACATTGTAATTCACTTGTTAATTTGGGAGCGAGTCATTTCTAGATCTTCTGGTACCACCCCCCAAATCTGAATTACTTCATTCCTATGATGGGTGTGTATTCAAGGATAGAGAAATCTGCCTAAAATGGGTAAGAAAGGTAATCCAGTTTCCACTGAGATTAGGGAGGAGGAGAGATTAGGGAGGAGCAGGGAGACAGAAAAAGAAAGAAACATATCCATTTTAAAACTAAATTGCAGTGGCAGAACAGCGAGGGCTATATTCAAAGCATAAAGTGGACCATTGTTACTTTATGATATATCAAAATACATTCTACTGTCATGTATAACTAAAAAGAACAAATTAAAAATTTTTAAAAAAAGAAATATAATGTACACTTCTGAAAAACTGATTTTTTGGCTTCTTGGCTGTTCTAAGTATTATAAGCATACTTAAAAACTGTCTCACTAACAAAAAGAAAATTAGAAGGGAAAAGAGCTAGATTCTTCCACATTCCCCACCACCCTGTGGCCACTATGTGAGCAGACTAGACACATACCAGAAGTGTTTTAGTATTTAGGAATCCAGGCATGCTTGCCTCCTAGGTAAATGTTTAAATGAGCACCAAAATGGAGCTAAGCACTAGAAGAATCATGTGTTAGACTGACTCAGCAGATGATGCCTTGGTAGAAAACTGACAAAAAGGAGACTGAAGCTTATTGTCTTCCTCATTGACTTTGAGGGCAGAGTCATGTCTGAATTACCTTCACATGGATGGCATCTACCAGCCTGCCTTAAGTCTGAAAAAAATGTTTGCAAAAATTAACAACTTAAATCAGGAATCTTCTATCTAGGTCCCCTGGGCAACAGAAACTCTTTAGGCTTCCCTCCAAGGCAGATGAGGTGACAGAGGAAGAGGGTGCCTGCAAACCAGGCTCAGCCCCTATCTGGCTTCACCCTACAGCTCTGCTTTTCTCTCTTTGATCAGTTTATACTTCATGTCTTAAGACTATGATCAAATTGTGAGGTGGCAATGACATCCAGTATTTTAAACCATGACACAACTTTTGAAGAAGATTTTTACTAATTTCACTTAAACACTAGGTACCTTGTAAAAATTGGAGACAGAAATATTTACTTGCAATTTTTATTCAATGAGTCATCTTGAATTGACAAAGATTAACTGAGATCACTTAGATTTGATTTACATCTGTAGAAGTAACTGGGGGTAATATTTTTACTTGGGGCCTTCACAGGATAACTGCAGGATTCATTGATAATAATAAAATATCTCATCATAAGAACTGCATAGTATTTCACTTGCAGTTATTTTAGGTGTATTAGGAATACAAACCAGGCAGAAGTATAAATCGGACATGTGTGATGTAAGGAGGTAAGGCTTTAGAGTTGAACACACCCAGGTCTTTTTTCTTGTTCAACTGCCTCAGAGACAACCCTTGGTAAATTAAGTAATCTCCAGTTCCTCATCTTTAAGATAGTGACATAAATGTTGACCTCCTGTGGTTGTGGGGATGACAGGAGGGATGCAAATTGTCATGTCATAGGCCCTCCTATCAGCTGATATCTCAGGTCCACCTGTGGGCAGAGGTAGGAAAAATCCTGTTTCTGTTGTGTTGTGTGGTTCTGTAGTTTTCCATAATCAGTGTTTGTGACACGTATCCTTTGCTCTGTCTGCGGTAGCCACATTGATTGTACCAGTTCTTGGCATTAGTGTGAATATTCTAGTATAGCAAATTGGGCAAATTCTGTCTGTAGCTGGGCAAGGTGGCAGTTTTGAAGTTCAGTTGTCCTGCCTCAGTTATATGGATTTCATCAATTTTATAGCTCTTTCTCTTTCTGTCCCTAATTTCCTTGCACATATCCTATCTTCCTTCACAGGAATGATTATTTTATGCAATCCTTCCCAAAGGTAATGGATATTATATTCTCTGTGTTGCAAAGAATGAGCTTTTTACACTTTCCAAGTTAGGATATTACTTAAGGATGGACAGCTATATTGAAGACACTTTTTCATTATTCAAAGTCTTCTATGAAAGTATCTGTTTTGCTCAACAGATGAACTCACTATTGAGGCTGAACCATGTCTAACCTGTTTGAAAGGATGCAAACACATATTCATCAATAACCTAACATTTTGCCAGGCACTGTAGTACACACCTGTAATCCCAGCAGCTCAGGTGGTTGAGGCAGGAGGATCTTGAGTTCAAAGCCAGCTTCAGCAACAGAGAGGTGCTAAGCAAACTAATGAGATCCTGTCTCTAAATAAAATACAAAAAAGGGCTGGGGATGTGGCTCAGTGGTTGAGTGCCCCTGAATTCAATCCCTGGTACCCCACTCTTCCTCCCCCAAAAAGGAACCTACCAATGTGCTTGCCACTGGTAGACATTTTCACATCCATTATATCACTTAATCTGATTTATTCTTCTGGATATTCCATGGAAAGGGGCATTTAGGGATTATATAATAGGGATGGGAAAGGAAGGCTCAACTACTTTTTAACTCTTATGGCCACTGCTTGTTTCAAATTTTGTTGCTGTTTTTGGGGTGAATAAAATAGTCTTTAATGGTCAATACTTGGAAGAGGTACTTATATCATAGAAAGCACAAGAATAATTATGAAATCAACATGCATTATATTATTAGAAATAACACTGCATGCCAATAACGGACATTCCTATTTATGCAAAGAGCCCACTTTCAGGCAATGATGTTTGTGTAACATGACTCCATCAATATGAACCATGGGCTCAGATGTGGATAGGATCTGCCCCAAGCCAATTCTTATTAGTTTAAGAACCACCAGTGCTAAGATACAACCTCAGTTGGCTGGGGTTTTCCAGCTCAGAGAGGATGTGACTGCTTTACAAGAAAAAAGTGATGCCATTGCTGTTTTACTGTTTTGAAATTTTCTTTCCTATGCACAATGGAGAAATACACTTACAAATCAAGAGGAAAGTTTGGTAATTTATTCCACAATCACATCATTTGGTCAAATTAACTGCTCAAAAAAATCAATCATTTTTAAAGAAACATTTTAAAATCAGGCCTCTGGAAATTTTTACATTTAAAATCCTTGGTGTGGTTCAAAGATTCAGATATCCTGGCAAAGAACATTCTTTTGCTGTTCTCCTTCAACTTCCCTCCAGGTCATTTCCATAGATTCCAAGCTCTCATTGAACAATTCTTCTTGTCAAAAATAAGCAGTCCTCTTCCCAACCACACCCTGCCTTCCGTTGGGGGCATCCAAGAGTCCTGTCATTAAGAGCTATGGAATGCAGTCCTGCCTGGCATTCTCTGCAGGAAGTGTAAGAGAAACAGAAAGACCAGGGCTGTGATGAATCACCTTGCCCTAACTTTCAGCTGGGTGGAGCCAGGTTTCTCTTGCCTGAGGCAAGGTGGCCCTTCATCAGTACACTTCAGACTGAGGAGCTGCTGAGACTATTGGAAGATACGCTGCAAACAGCAGGAAAGTACTGAAAGCATAATTATGGAAAGGTTAAATAAATACCTCTCTCCTTCTCTCTCTCTCCCTCCCTCCCCCCCACCCTCTTACCTTAATGCTACAAAGTTGCATTTGGAGCTGAACAAGCACTCAGCACTCAGCACATAGTAAGCCAAAGAAGCATTTGTTTCCTGCAAAGTAGGACCTGGGCTCAGCAGGAAGGTTGCTCCCTTGACCACACCTTAATGCTACAAAGTTGCATTTGGACCTGAACAAGCACTCAGCACTCAGCACATAGTAAGTCAAAGAAGCATTTGTTTTTGCTGAGACTATTGGGAGATTTATTTATTTATTTATTTAACCTTTATTTAAAAAGAAACTTCAATGACCAGAAACCCAGAAGTTTTTGCTGAGACTATTGGGAGGTTTATTTATTTATTTAACCTTTATTTAAAAAGAAACTTCAATGACCAGAAACCCAGAAGTACCTGGAGTAATTGGGGCTGCAAGGAAAAGAATGATAAAAAAAAAAAAAAAGTGCACTCAAAGCTCTCAGAGTTTCCTGGAAAAGATGAATGTAGTTTTAAACCATGGTTTCTTATTTCTTAGCTAGTGTGGGCCAGCAGGGAATTAAGCCAGCAAGATCCTTGGAGTCACTGGAAGTGCTTTGCTGGAAGAAGCAGCATCTGCTCACCCCTACCTCTTGGGGGTTTAGAGTAAGCTTTAGAAGTCATTTGTTTCTCTTGCTTCAAATACTGTATTTAAACAAAACAAAACAAAAAAAGCCCCCACGTTTTAAAATGGAGGTCTTGATTTGGCTTGTTTGAGAATGTACTTTTTTCATTTACTTTTCTGCTTAAGAGATTGGGAGAGGCAGTAGGTTTGGTGACTATTAAAAGAAAACCTTTTCCCCAATATTAGAAACCAAGAGAAAAAATGCCGGGAAGACTTCTTGATAGGCTATGTTGTAACTGTTACATTTCCTGGAAGAGGAAGCTGCCCTATAAATACTTGTAGTTATTTAAACCCAGAATACATGGCAAAACTGTACAAAGGAGGCAATAACATATGGGGAATGTGGTGGCCAGTAAAATTTGCTCCATTGTTTGGGTCTAGAAAGAAAGCAGGATTAAAAACAGGAGGGGACAGGAGCTTAGGCCTGAAGCAGTGTGATAGAGTAGAATATTTCAAAAGTCTGCGGGGACTGGAGAAAAAAGTCTGCGGGGACTGGAGAAAAAAAATTGTCCTCAAGAAGAGAACAAAAATCTCTAAAGCAACAATGTAAAAATAGAGAATTAGCGAATTAAAGGGGAGACATAACTAGCAATAGGAAGCATAAATTATAAATTTAGAAATTCCTGCTTTTAGTCATCCATCCGACACTTGCAGGCAAACGTAGAGTCTAAGTCCTTATTATATGAACAAGTTTACTTTATAACTTCCAAGTGAACTTCACTTTTTTTTCCCTGTAAAGAGCGTATCGTGCCAATTTATTATAGAATGCAGTTAAAAAAATATTTTGAGGTTAGTCCCTCCAGTTTGAAAGCACTTAAAGTAACACTTGAACAGCTATGCCCGGCACAGGCAGTCCACGAACACCTCGGGTCCAGGTGGCAGGCAATGGTGGCGCTCAGCAGGTCCTGCAGGTTCACCTCCTCCATCTGGCAGTCATGAAGCTCCAGTCGCAGCATCACCCCCCCCCCCTCCGCGTCCCCCCCCCACGCCCGGCCTCCATCTCCACGCTCCTGCCCCGCGCCCCTGTGCGCCCCGCCCCCTTCCCCCCCTCCTGCGTTGGGCTCGGAGCCAGCGCTCTCCCCTCCGTGCCACGCCCCCCGGCTCCTTTTAACCGCCTCGGGTCCCGCGGCTGTCAGCCGTGGGCTGTCACCACGGTTCCTGGAGAAGCGGCCTCCCAGCGCCTGCCTGAACTTCACTTTTGAAAAAAAATCAAAATCTTAATATGGAGGTTTTTTTTTCAGTAACATAGGAGGTAAATATTACAATGCTATACAGCAGAATCCAGAAAGTCACGCATGCATAATGTTTTATTTTTATATATAATTATGCTTCTAAATTTATGCATTTAAATTTGTTTTGATGTTTGAGTTGCCACACAAATGAAAATTTCCCAAATAATACTACACAGAAAATATGTTACTGATAAAAGTCTAAGTATTTTAATAACCACAATACAAATAAAATTTCAAAATGAGGAATTACATATAAAGGCAAATATAAAACAAGGAAAGATGAACAAAATTGAGCAATAAAGATCAAACCAAAATATCTTCACATTCAACATCATAACTTTAATATAAATTTATATTCTAATATAAAATGATATGGAAGAAAGTGCTTTTAATATTTATGAAAATTATAAATATCTCTAATTTGCAATTAACTCCTTCAAATAGACTACAAAAGACAAATAATAGAACTGTAAACATAGAATGTAACTATGCAATTGAGATAAGAAAAATGAAAAAGGCAACTAGACTATTGAACAATAATATATTATAGGTAATGTGAAAATAGTATTCAAAAATAATATTGATGGAAATAAAGACTAGGAAGGAATTTATGGAAAAAAAAAATTATGTATATCCCCAGTACTGGTGGTTGAACTCAGAACCTTACATATGCTAAGCAAGTCCTCTATCACTAAACTATATTCATGGCCAATTTTTCTTTTTATTATGTTTTGAGACAGGACCTCAGGTTGCCTAGGATGGCTTTCAACAACTTGTGATCTTCTTGCTTCAGCCTCCAAAGTAGCAGGGGTTGCAAGCATGTGCTCCTGCATTTGGTTCCAAATTACACTTTTACCCAATAATTCATGTCTTATTATTTATGCAAAAATAATATGTTGAATTTTTCTACAAAATATGTTTGAATGTTTGTCAAACCTGTTTCAATAGTAAAATAGTTTAAATGGTTAAAAATACATCTAATAACAAGATAATAGTTATTTTAAAATTTATACTAGGAATTTTTTAGTACACATATTGAGATTTACTATGAAGCCATAAAAATTAGTGAGACATTTTGATTATGTACAGTATTTTATAATGCTGGTAGTATATATATCCAAACATGTATGTATGGGTAAATTGAAGATTTAGAGAACAGACCAATACTACCCATACTTTTGACATCTACTGGAAGTTCAGAAGTTTGTTGCAGAGCTAGACCTTTCAAGGAGGCAGAGTGATCACAGATGTCTTTAGTCACTGGTTCTTGCAACCATACTGGAAAAAATTTCAGACTTAGAATAGCAGGCGTAACTTTATTAGGAGGTATAATTAAAGAGAAAAGGGTACACACGGTAGACCCAGTTTGTAGAAAATTATCCTCTTTATTCTCATGTTCCTATATGATGCTTGGTTAGACAGACATTATTTGTGACCAAATGTCCTCAGTCTGCCGACCTCCCCAGGAGACCACCTCTTGTGGTCATATGCAATAAAGCCCCCACCATCAATGACTTCACTGGGTCTCTAGCATGGCACCAGATCCCAAAGTAAACAAAGATATTCTTATTGAAGTGAAAACTATTTTTTGTCTGTCACATCAAGCTTGACAACCCAAATAAGCCTGACAAACTTCATAGTTTTCAAAATTAAAACAAGACTCTAACAAGAATATATACTATGTATAGTTATTCTTTATTTGATTCATCAATTAATGAGTGAACCAAGGAAGTTGAAATTCTGATTCTAAAATTATTTCAGAAATAGGGTTTTATAAATTTATCAGAAAATGTGGTCAGAAAAATATTATTATAAGAAGACTGCTTTTAGCTAGAATTGAATAATGTTCTTTATAACAATAAAACTATACTCTTCTGGGCTCATCTTTCTTATCATAAACAAATATTTAATATATCCAATCACTAACAAAATAGTAAATGACCAAGACAGGTATTATTCTTCAACAATTAAATAATTCTGGAATCAATTTATAAATAATGCCCCAGTATAATAGAAAGATTACTTGATATATTCTCTTGGACTTACTTCCAGTTTTATCGCGCTCCCCGCCCGCAGAGAGACACGACACCTGGTTCTTTTCAGCCTTTTTATTGCGCGCACCCCCATCTTCTCAGTTCTTTCTTTGTTCTCTTTCTTTGTTCTCCCTTTCGAGGAACTTACACTCCAATATATGCATTACCGTAACCAATCAGCATTAGAGCACGAGGGGAGAGCATGAACAGATACAGGCAGTAAAATGCAGACATGCAGTGATCATGCACTGTCCACGAGGGAACTCAACCAATCCCTGGAACTTCCTCAAAATAATGTCAGTTGTTTGTGCAAAAGTTAACTGCTCTGGCTCACTGCCAGGCGCCATCTTAGCCTTACCTAGGGCCAGGGGTCCCGGGCACCCCGACAGTTCCCCCTTTTTTATTATAAAATTAAGGCTCGGGACCGTGCCTGTCTTAGGCGGAGTGGTCAACCACCGTCCTTACCCGTCATCGGATAACTGCAGAGCATGCTACAGCTCCTGTCTTAGGTTGGTACGGGGTCACGTCCTTCTTTACCCGTCTGGCTAGCGATCCAGCACCGTGAGCCATACTTGTGGGGAACTGCCGGCCTCTAGGGCAGTCATGGCCTGATGGAAGATGATGCGATCTCTAGCTTGATCTCGGCGCATGCGCATGATAAAGCGTGTGAGGAAGATAACAGTGATAACCATGAGCATACAAAAGGCTCCCATACCTGCCCATTGTTTTACAAAACTGAAAGAAGAGGATAGCCAATTTAGCACTTCAGACATTGGAGCTACATCAACTCTAGTAGCATTAAGGCTAACAATTTGAGATCTAAGAATAGCAGTAAGATTATCAAATTCATAAGACCAGTTGGTACGAAGCTGAACAGATAAGATTCTAGACAAGTTTGCTGCATAGCTGAAGTTATGGTAAGCTACAGGTGTAACGCACAGTCCCGTCAGATGATAAATACATCCCACGTTTAACAGTTCCTGTAAAATGTCCATTTGTTCTTGAAGTAAGTCCACTCGCTGGTTTACAAGAAGAATCCCTGCTTTTAGGTGTTGATCCACTGCTTGCTGAGTGGATAAAGCAGTAGCAGTCTGTTGAACCACATTATTGAGTGTAGCTGCAGACTGTACTGACGCATTTAAGGCTACAGCTGCTGCAGTGGCTGCTGCCGCTGATGCAACTACGGCGGTAATGACTGCCGCGGTGATTCCAAAGTCCCTCTTATTTCTGGAAAGCAATACTGGCAATTCATCATCTGTAACAGAGACTGGGACTGGTAGGAAGGTAGGAACACACATTAAGTCTGCCAGCAGGAACCTAGAAGCATTTTAACATTGAGAGATAGCACAAATCTGAAGTACAATTGAGAGAAGCAGTTGTTTTGTTACATAGTTGAACTGTTCCTCCTAAGAGACTAAAAAGAGGTTGTAAGTTAGTTTATTCCGTGGAAACACACAAACTGAGCCGCAGCTCCAGTAAAGCACCGGGTTACCCTTATTACCCAGAGTTAAAAAACCCCAAACAAAGAGACAAAGAGAAAGTTTATCTTTAGGGGACCTGAAGGTCTCCTTTATTCCCCCTTTTTGTTTATCATGGATAGAATCTTATATCCATTTGTCCATCCTGCCTTGGTTATCAGTTTGCTTAATCATTTGGTACTGTTGAGTAAGGACCATAGTTTGGATTGTTTAAAGGGAATAATACAGACTTCTCCTGGCAGGGAGAAAGGGGCCAAGGCTGATATTTCAAAAGTCCCGAGAAGTGAGCGCACCCTACATCCCCTATAGGTCAAAGTTTCCTTTGTTCTTCAGTTCTCTCCCCCCTTACCTTACTCTCCTTCCTGCCTTCGTGACTAGGCCTGGTTTTGCATTAAGTGAGAAACCATGGGCAGGGGGAGGGCCAAGGTGATTCAGGCAGGTAAGGGCCCAGGGGGCATTAATTAGCATCTCCTTGCTTGCAGTCCTTGATAAAGGCAGGTAAATTTGGTAATCAATGGGCTCCGGAGATCCTTGACATTTGCAAAGGCAGATGACTTCATGGCTTCATTTCCTCGAATTGACCCGATTCCCTATTTCTACACTAACTACCTGTCCTTAATTCTGGCTTCATTCCCTGCTTTAGCTATAGGAACTCCCAACTGCTTTAAGGAAAAGGGGGCGTCGGTCGTTCTGGCTGCTTCGAAGCTGAAAGGGGGCAGTGAGGGGCAAGCAGTTTGGAGTTCCTTTTTTAAAAATCGGGTCAATCGAGGGGTCCGAGGTAGAAGTCTGGTTGGGGAGGAGCAGGTTGTAAAGTCATCTGGGGGTGGGTGCTTCTATGATAGAAGAACAAAAAGACATGAGTACTGAAATGAAATTAGTACAAAGTAAATGTTGCAGCATCTGGAGCATGCCACTGAGTATCATGAAAATGACAGAAGTCAATCTTTCACCAGGAGGTGGAAGAACTGAGAAATTGTTCCCATAACTAGACCTAGCAAAGGCTGGAAAGGACAAGGCCTTTATTTGGGAACTTTAACATTGTCCAGGTTATCAGGAATGTAAACACAACATTTAACTCTTAATGTCATAGATATCCCAAAAAATATAGTTAAGCTACTTAAGTCATCTGATTTTGTAAAATATCCCTTTATTGGTATGACCTGTGTTTAGTAGAGAGCTCTATACTTCTGTTACTTAGGGCTAGGTAATCATACGAGCAAACATAGATTAAGTCTACCTGTGTAGCTTAGGAAGATCTGCAGGCCTTAAACTGACTAAAAACTTCTGACTCTGGCAGTTTCTCTTGATAGTTATCAGGCACATTTGCTGAAGAATCTTTCTTTCATTTGTAGCTTCCAGTCTTTATTCTAGTGGACTAACATAAGTGTACATCTTAAGTTACATTTAATTATTATTTCTCTTAAATGCCCAAGAATGGCTATATTTTGGTTTTCACTGTTTTGCTGGGTGTCTAAGATCAAGCTGGTCAAATTGACCTGGTTCCTGTCTTGTTAAAGAGTCAGCTGAGTTCCCACAGGGGCCACTTGTAGAGAACTGAAGAGCAGCTTCTTAGCTCCTCCAGTACCATTGGTTAGGCAGGGTCTCCTTGATGAGGTGACTTCCTTAGGAAGCATTAAGGGATGTCTCCCTTTTTTCATGACCCTCCTCTGCAGCAGATGCACTGAGTGATTTTTCATCCTCTAGTCTCAACAATCTCCTTGATCAGGAGGTTGTGTGACCCAGAGTTGCAGCACTCCTTAGAGAAGTCCTCTTATTCCCTGGGTTCAGGCTGACTGAGGGCAAAAGATCCAAATACTGGCCTATCTTGCCTTCTGTATTTAATTCCAATCTCTAAGTTTGATCTTAATCATCCAGCAAGCCAGTTTCACCAGTCATAAAGTGAGAGTACTGGGCTTTAACTTTAATGTTCATAACTTTACAGTTATTTACCCTTTTATCTAACTGGAGTCTGCATTAGTACTGGAAGTTACTACTATCTGTTCTGGTATCTGTTAGGTGATGGCTTATTATCACAAGTTACCTAGGTTGCCTGTTCTTGAAGCAGCTACTTCTGCAAAACATTAACAGGTAACAGTTTTACAAAATGAAATTAGCAAGAGTAAAAATATATTCTGCTTGTATAATAGCTATCTTGAATTTTGACTGAGAACCACATTATATTTCCTATTTGAGATCATAGTAATTTTACAATGAAAAACCAATCTATTGATTATAACTTTAAATAAGCTGAAGTCTGACTTATTTTGGAGTCACTCTAACATGCAGTAAGGTGGGAGGCAGAGCCTTATCTCAGGTAAGGCGTGACTCTTTACAGATGTTAAGTGTTCTAATCCTACAACTAATTTTTGCCCCTTTTGCCATGACCAGCATGACCAAATTTTCAAGTTCAGTGAGGGTCAAAGGAGTATTAGAAAATAAAGGTTTATAAACACAGATTTTGAAGATTAAGCTGAGATCAGATGGAGCTCTATTCTCTGATGGAAATGCAGACCTAAAGAGTTATGTTAGCAATCTTTATACATGTCTTATTATTTTAGAGACTATGTAAGCATTATTCTTTGTTTTTAGGAGAATTATAGAGACTAGACCATCTATGCAACTTTTTCCCACAACTGCAAAGTACAATGTTAGGAACTCTGTGTAGCTCTCAAAGAAGTCCACTGTCCAAAGTTACTGTAAGGTGGGCAGGAACTAGAGAAGGGAACTGATGAAACACTGGTTACCTAGCAAAACAATTTCTTTCTGCCCAAGAGCTGTGTGCCTGATATCAATGTAAGAGCTGATAGGACTCCTGTACAGAGCCTCCCCAGGGAGGTTACTGCCACAGCAGTTAGGCATCTTGTGCTCCTACACAGGAACACTTCCAGGCACCAGGCATGCTACAGTCATGAAGTCAGGGACCCCAATCTCAGTCATTGTTGTCCCATTTTTGCTATAATGCATTATACTCTTTCTTAAATGTCAATTTAAGAAGTTTATATATATTGATTTCTGAGTCCATATGAACATTAGTTAACACAGTCTAACATTATATTCAAAACAGGAATCAATCAAAGAAAGGCTGAGAGAGCTTTTAACTTTTCTTTTGTGTAGCAAAATGTTTTCACCTTTTACAATATGAACCTTTAAACAAATCAGGCTGTCACTAACTCTTAGATATATATTTACATTTAAATTTTTATCTCAGTGAAATAAGTAACCCATTTTACATATACCTTACTGATAATATGTCCCATAATAGAACATTAAATGATAGAAATAAATTCCCAATTAAAATTTACTCTTTATAAGTTTAAGATTACCATTACAGACAAGTTTAATCTGGAGAATAGCAGCTTGATAAATTTCCTGCTTTAAAAACTTGTATACCTGGAAAATATGAACACATTTAATATACAACTAGAAACCATTTCACAATTACCTTGACACTTTTTTTCTTACCAAATTTAGTTTTTTTAAGAAAAATGTAGACTCTGTAACACAGTACAATACTTTAACAGTTGTTTAACCATAATTGTATACACCCCAATTTTTAAGACTAATTGTTCTAAAGAATAAAACTTAATAGACCCAAAGTTAAGAGTAAATTAGTGTTTCTAAGAAATCCTTGCCATTTTACCATGTCATTTTACCATATAGATTAAACTTTGGTTTATATCAACACATTAGTATTTCACCTTAGGAAAAACCTTTAATAGCTTTAGCTGTCTCACATACACACAACCAACTTAGTTACACAGAGACTTTCTTAGCACTAGACCCTCATGTATTCCATCACACAGGCACTTTCTTACCCAGAAACATTTTCTTTTTTCTTTCCTATTTGTTGACCCCTTTTTGTTCACATTCTGAAACAACTCTTATGAAATTTCTGAATTTAGATAAATTGCTCTAATTTAATAAGATTAAATAGTTTGTTGTTTATAGTACTCTAATTGAAACACAGTTGAAACTTTTGGGACCCTTTGTATATAGAATTCCACTTGTTAGGACATAACTCTTAGTAACCTTGTTTTTAGTTTAGTGATGACACAAAGCAAGTTTAAACCCTTTTATTTACCAACCTATAAAAACACCAATAATGTTTAAGTATGATACCCCATGGAATTTGAGGAGTTAAGAGTACCTGATGTTATTTAACAATGAGCATTTTAACTTTGTAAATTAACCAGACGTCTCTACAAACACATTTGAGTAATCCCATACATGTTAACTCCAATTTATTTATTTTATAAAAACCAAGATATCAGACAAGTGTCCTGAACAGGATCCGTTGCCTCTTTCCTGCTGAAGAAAAGTCCTAGAAGCAATTGATATTAGACATTGTTTAACATTAACATTTCATTAGTTTGACCACCTGGAGACTTGCAAGTTATTTTTAAAGATATTTTACTTTCATTAGTTTACCCAATTTAAATTGAACCTTTTTAAATCACGTGAATAAAAGTATTTGGATCCATTTTTAAATTTTAATTTTAAGAGCGCTCAGTTTTGACAAAACATGACATTAGACAGCACAACATAACACATAACACAAAATCAAAGGCCTTGTAACTTTATAGGTAAATGTTCATTGCAATGAAACAGATGTTTAAAAACTTCAGTTGAATAAAAAATAGAACTGATCAAAAAGAAAAAAAAATCATTAACCTAGGTATGCAGGATCAAAATTGTGAGCTCAAAGATACAGCATTAAAGAAAAACAAAACAAACGAAGAATCCTAGAAAATAAGTTAGTTAAGTTTAAAACGGACACCTTTTTTTTCTTTTCTTCAGGTTACCCACCCCGTTCCCGCTGAGACTGCTGCAGGCTTTGGCAAGGCCAGGCAGAGGGGAGGGGGGATTACCCAGGACTTTTTAACCCTTTTTTTCCTGGTTGAGAATTTAGGTTAGGTTTGAATGCAGAAAATCATGAAACAATTATCTCCCAATACTTGTGGGGACTATGGCTACTATTTTATGTTCCCACTGTGGAATATTCCATGACTTTTTAGCAACTCCCTAAGAGGCTGTTGCATTCTAGTTTTGGAGAGTTTTGTTCCCATGGTCAAATTCTAACACTGCTAAGAGCTAACCCAATCACCCAGATGAACCACACAAACAGCACGAAAAGTACACACACCACACACACAATTTGGTACCCCTTCATAAATTGAAACTAACTAATTTTACCGGGCAACGAGTCTGCCTTCTGTGAACTTTTACCGGGCTTTCAGCCTATTAACCTCTCTCTGTTACCGGGCTTAAAGCCTATTAATCTTTCTCTGTTACCGGGCTTAAAGCCTATTAATCTTTCTCTGTTACCGGGCTTAAAGCCTATTAATCTTTCTCTGTTACCGGGCTTTCTAGCCTTACTTACTTTATTACTTTATTGCTTTATTATTTTATTACTTTATTACTTACCACTTAACTTACCCTTGTCTGTGAAAAATTATTGTTCTATGAAATTTCTGAATTAGCCTAGTTTTAGACAGTTCTGTTCCTATGATTAAATCTTACAGCACTAAGAGCTCCAAGCACACAAACAAGCCACACAACAAACACAAAAATAACACACCACACACACAGCTCTGATCACTGCTCGGACTCAAGGTCTTAATATGAACATTGTACTTTATACTGGATCCCTGCACTGACGGACTCAAGGTCTTAAAATGAATATCACTGCTTAGATTTACCTTTTAATTACTTCAGCTTGTCGCAATGCTGCGAACGTCGAGACTGTCTCACTATCTTATCCTCGGACTATTTATGTCTTGAATTGAAAAACTTACTCTCGGACTATTTATGTCTTGAATGAAAACTTACTCTCAGACTATTTACGTCTTGAATGAAAACTTACTCTCGGACTATTTACGTCTTGAATGAAAGAAAAAAAAAACTTACTCTTACTTTACCTGTAAGGCTCCCGGGTCTTTCGGCACCACCTATCGCGCTCCCCGCCCGCAGAGAGACACGACACCTGGTTCTTTTCAGCCTTTTTATTGCGCGCACCCCCATCTTCTCAGTTCTTTCTTTGTTCTCTTTCTTTGTTCTCCCTTTCGAGGAACTTACACTCCAATATATGCATTACCGTAACCAATCAGCATTAGAGCACGAGGGGAGAGCATGAACAGATACAGGCAGTAAAATGCAGACATGCAGTGATCATGCACTGTCCACGAGGGAACTCAACCAATCCCTGGAACTTCCTCAAAATAATGTCAGTTGTTTGTGCAAAAGTTAACTGCTCTGGCTCACTGCCAGGCGCCATCTTAGCCTTACCTAGGGCCAGGGGTCCCGGGCACCCCGACACAGTTTCTCAATTATTTTCTTCTTAAGGGCATTTGAAAATATTTATAGTGCAATTAATATTAATTCATTCTCTAGAACACTATTCCTAAGAAAAATCTTTTACATACAAGCATAGTAAGACATTAGATGAAACTTTTTTCTTAATATTCTGAAGTTTGAAATCAAAAGGTGCATATTACAACAATGAGAAGGTCTGTTAAGGTCTGTTAAGGTCTGTTTGTGTTTTTTTTTTTAGGTCTTTGACCAAGTTTTCCATGAGAACTGCTAATATAATATTAGTAAGTGCTTCTACCAAGAATTCATAAACAATTAGGGGAAAAAATGATGAGAAATTGCTGTGAATATGTTCACCATGGAGGTAGTCATATGCTAAAAATTATCTGGCCACTGTTTAGACATCAAATAATCTTTTAAAACAGTGAAATTGTTTATTTTCATTCTTGCTAGCATTGATAATAACTTTAATTAATAAAATTCTGCTATTTTGGTAAAAATTAAAAATAAAATGAGAAATAACACTAATTTAAATTATGTTAAGAATGTTAACTTCATTGATTTAATATAATTTTTAGGACACTTTTTGAAAATGCTTTTATCTCTTAATCCTGGAATTATTACTCTGTGTACTTCATAAAGCATAGTATAGTGAAATTTATTATTATTATTATTATTATTATTATTATTATTATTATTTTATTGTAGGAATTATTTTTAAAACCTTTGTATTGTGAACTTGAAATCCTCCTGTCTCAGTCTCTGGAGCCTCTGGGATTACATGCGTGCAACACGGCGGAGCCCAGTTCACCTACAAATTTTAATCTCATTGTCCTCAAAAAATAAATAAATAAATAAATAAATGAAACAAAACCAATACTAACTAGTAAAGAAAATCTAAAACAATTATGACTGCAGTTAGCTTTTTTCTCTTTGAAAAGCTTCCTTGGGTGTTAGTCTATCTCAAGACTTTATCTGCCTTTCCATCCCCAAATTTACAAGCTCTAAGTGGTTTTAATGGCTATGATGGTTCTCAGAAAAAACTCAATGGTTTATTCCCTGGACTACCATTCTTTAGTTTATAGACTTGCTGAAGTTACTCCCTATACTTTAGAATTTTGCTTTTTTCTTGCCAGAAATGTTTTCCTTCAGTGATTACACTAGAAAAAAAAAAAAGTAGCATTATAGGGAAGCTTTCATTAGACATCCCCAATCAATAAAAATGATCAGAGGAAAACATGAATAGAAGCCATGGTAAATACCTTAGGTGAGAGAATAAGGGTGGCACAAAGAAAATTACACATTAAAACCACGAAGAGGTTCTGTTAGATTCAATGTAAATTACATGGGACCAAGGAACCAAATCAAACTCTAGATCATAAATTTATTTTATCCTTCATCTTAGTCTATTTGAACTGCTGTAACAAAATACCATAACAAGGGTCATCTAAAAAACAAGAATTATTTCTCACAGTTCTGGAGTCTGGGAAGTCCATTATCAAGGCACCTGAAGATTCAGTATCAGGTGCAAGTCAGTATCCTCAAAATGGTGATTTCTTGTGTCTTCAGACCTGTTAAAAGGGGCAAAGGGATTTTTGTGGAGCTACTTTTATAAGAACACTAATCTTATTCCTGAAGATTAGATCCACAGAACTTAATTATCTTCCAAATATATTGCCTCCTAATATTGTTATCTTGGAGGCCAGGATTTCAGCATGTGAAAGAAGTTAAAAATATTCACCATATGCCATTTATGTAGTAAACATATAAAAAGGTATAGGAGTGTATGTTTCAAATTATAACACTGTCTCTCAGGATGGTAATAATATAGGGTATGTAGAGAGAGTGGAATAATTTCTAGCAATGAATGTTTTGTAATTGAAAATATAGTCCAAATCATTCATCATTAAGAAACTATAAATCAAAACAATAAAACACCACTGTCCACTTATTGTGATGGCTAATATTGACGATAGGTAACAAAGAGATGTGTGTGGTGGGAATACGAGGTCAAGGGGATAATTCTCTAAACTGGACCTACTGTGCTGACCCTCCCTCCCCCAACCCTGCTTTTTTAAAAGTCAATTTACCTGCAGCCCTTCCTGACTCAAATCAATAGGATATGTTACATTCCTCAGCAAGCAACCTGTTATCTGCAGGAGAAATGCAGGCCCAACAGCTCCTTCCTGCCAATAAGAAGAACACAAGCTAGGAATTTGTGTCCTTAAGGAACAAGGCTATAGCTATTTCTCCCCTGATTCTGACCCCTTTCCCCACACCATGTTGTAATCTGGATTATTAACTTTCTTGTCATTCATTGGTCCAATTAACCTGCAGGCTTTCACTATTTAAGGGTAATTCTCCTGCTATTTGTTCCCTTTTCTCTCTTTCACTTTTATTTTCACTCTCACTCACTGTCACTCTCTTATTCTTTTTATTTTGCCCTTAAGAGCAGACACTCTGTCTGCTATTAAAGTTTCTTGTGTGAGTTCCTGAGTCCAGAGTGGTTTGTTTTGAGTAAGTAATTATTGTTTTTGGGAAAATAAGATTGAAGAAAAAATAATAAAGATCTGATACTCCACATCAGTAATTATCAGGGAAATACAAATCAAAATCAGAATGAGATATCATTTTACTCCAGTAAGAATGGCTATTATAGAAAACCTATAATGAACAAGAAGTGGTGAGGATGTAGAGAAAATGAACACTTGCACAGTATTGGTGGGAATGTACATTAGCATAGCCATTATGGAAAATGGTAAATGAAGCATTTTCTAAAAGAATGAAACACTGAGGGTTTGGGGATATAGCTCAGTTGGTAGAGTGTTGCCCAACAGCACAAGGCCCTGGGTTTAACTCCCAGCACTGAAAAAAAAAAAACACGAATTAAACATTGAGCTACCATATGATCCAGCTTTTCCAATACTGAGAATATACACAAATTAAATCAGTATGTCAAAAAGGATCTGAATTCCCATGTTTATTATAGAACTATTCACATTGGCCAAGAAATATAAATAACTGAAGTGTCCATCAACTAATAAATGGATTTAAAAGATGTAGCACACAATGAAATACTATTTACCTATAAAAAATAATGAAATCTTATTATTTGCAGCAAAAGGGATAAAAATAAAAATCATTATTTTAAGTGAAATGAGTCAGACACAGGAAGATAGATAACACTTTCTTTTACTCATGCAAATTATAAAAATTGATCTCATCAAAGCTGAGTATAGAAAGGTGTTTGTGGAGACTGGGTAGAGTAGGGTGCCTAAAGACCTCAGGAAAGCTTATTCAATCTGTAGAAAGTTCTAGTTAGGTAAGAGTAAGAAGTTCAAAAGTGCTTTTTAGAGTGTACCATTTACAATAAAATAAAATAAAATAAAAAATTTAAAAAAGATTTTCATTGTTTCAACAGAAACAAACAACAAAGTGGTAAACAATAAGGTGTTTGCAGATATAGATATGCTTAAACATTACAGAATGTATACACATATCAAAACACCACATATTACATGAAAAATATAATTTTGTTTTAAATAGCAGTTAAATGAAATTTGATTTAGAGAAGAGGAATTTGAAAACTAGTTTTCTCATTTTCAATATTACTAGTTAATGTTTTGTCCTGTGATACTCAGAATGGAAAAGCACATCACATGGGTCTTTACTTAAGACTTTGTTATTTGGTGCTAAAATAAAACTTTGATTGCCTTATATTATAAACCCATGAAAATCATATCTTGAGGCTTAGGGAAGAGTAAACCAAGGGCAGAATGGCAGGCAACAAAGGAAGGTAGTGAGCGGAGTGGTTTCTTAGCTTGTGGCCTGCAGGGGTAAAAAGCAACTCTTCTGAAGCATTGTCCCAGGCTGTACAGTGCTCCTACCCTAAAGACTCTCCCTCTGCCTGAGCCCCAGGGGTATTAGCTTCTCACTCAAGAACAAGGATCAGGGACCTGTGCACACTAGGTCATAATTTCTATTTGCAGTTAATTATACACTGCAGTGTGACTTTATTCCCTGTAGAATCCAGCTAATGAAACAATTTTATTATTAATTACTTCATGCAAACTTCCTCTTTCACAATATATATGCCCCTTTTCTGTTATAACATCAACACTCTCCTCCTCCTCCTTTTGAAAGAATGAGCATTGTTTAAAAAATGGATGTGCTGCTTTTGTCAATCCACATGGTCATTTTTATGCAAAAATACTTCATGAGGAATATAATCTTACTTCCACCACTTAGAAATGAACATATGCCTCATATAACAGGTCGAATCCTGTTTGTTTTCATAATAGCACCACCCTTCTTTAGCATTTCCCTGTATCTTCACTTCCTTATCCCTAAGCAAGAAAATTGAGTGATTTTTTATGATATTATTTAACGTTGTGTTTTTCATCCTGATTGCTAGAACTCCAGGGTAGCTACATTTAATACTTATATTTGAATTTGAAGGATATTTTCTAATTGATAATGTCTCAGAATTAACAGATTTTTTTTTCTAAACAGATTTTCTCATGTGAGACCCATTTTGAGCTACTGATAACAAACTTAGTAATGCATGGAGTTGGTGTTTATGTTGCTATTTCTGTACTATTAAATTGTGGAACAACTGCTAGGATGGCTATCGATTAAGATTTGTACTATTATGTATATAGTACAACCTAGAAAAAAATCAGTCTGACAAAACATGCCTGATACTCACCCAAATGCTGATGTTACATTGTGTCCATGAGTCCCGTCATGCAGGTGCATGTCAGGGCCCAGTAGAGTCAGGGCACACTGACCTGTCTCTCACCACCGGCCCCCAGCCAGAAAAACGGAATTAAGGGCAGAGCCAAAGTTCCAGACTCAAATGCTAACCAATAGCTTGTGTAGTTCTCCAAAACATCATTAGCATAAATTTTGACCAATAGCAATGCTACTTTTTCCAAACCCTGATTAGCATAAGTTTGGACCAATAGCGATGCTACTTTTTCCAAACCCTGATTAGCATAAATTTGGACCAATGGCGTTGACCCAAGCCCTGTATTTACCCCTGGAGTCGCACATTCAAGCAGCAAAGTGCTGTGGGATTTGTGAGGTGGATTTGATTTTTTTTTTTTTTTTTTTTGGGGGGGGAGCATGCGGGGAGCAGGGATTGGACCCAGGGACGTTAATTACGGAGACCTTTGGATTCGGAAGACATGAACCACGCAAGAGGAAATTGGCCGTGAGCTTCTAAGGTCTGCTACTAAGAGCTGCTTTGCTGCGGGGGTTTGCAGCTTCCACAGAACCCACCTGCCGATGGGAGGAAGAAACTCTCCTTTCACCACAGAAACTTTTTAGAGAGGTATGTGTATTTATTCACACGTATCAATGAAAATGAGACTTGTTGATGTGGAAGGTTGAATGATGAAGTTTTTGAAAGCGATGCCAGAATCTACTTTTCATGGAATACTAGATAATCCCGTGGTAGGGTTTAGCGTAGGTTGCATGCGTCAGACCAGATCATAGGTGCAGTGGTTTGGTGTTCTCTTTCCTCTTAAAAGAAACTATTTGAAAGGGCCTCATCATTAACATAATGTAAGAAAGCTAACAAATTCAGATTTTGTTCTCAGAGCAGAAGGAAATGAGCTAAAGGTTGATCAGTAAGGGGGACAGATGACTGTAATACTCAGGTGGTTTGAGAGTTGTTTGGTGTGACAGTAGAGAGTTGAGTAGAAGGAAATTGCAGTTACCCCAACGAAGAATCTGGGCACAAATACACAAAAATAAAAATATTGAGATACTCTTTAGGGGTCTTACAGCTGTAACCCGCTTGTAGATTGGTTGTGCACATGAATTAAAAGATAAATTAGGAATTCTTTAATTAATGAATTAAGTTTTAGCAGCAAGAATGAAGATATTGCTATAGAAATGTAGCAGAGAGTGCTTTAGTCGATAAAGAATAGTATAACAATGTCCTGTGTTTAGGTGCGGAATCGAAAACGTGTCCTCTAGAAATTTGAGCCACGAAAATTTTAGTGGAGAGATGCTGATGCAAGTTTAAAGAGTAAAGGAATAGAATTGAAGAACATGTGTGCAAGTAGCTATTTCTGTAATTATTTGAGGGGAAAATAGGCAACAGGTGTTAGAGGGAGAAAAGTGGCAAAATAAGAAAAATACATGGCTTGGAGGATGATTTTATTTTGCTGAAATTAGGATTGGAAAGGAGGGGGTATCACAGTGTTAGTGAGAAAGAATTAAATAAGTAAATATCAAACTCCCAGAAACAATACCAAACATAGAAGAAGAGATTAAACTTCGTCATAGGAAACTTTAAATTTAATTCTCATATTTTTAATTCCATGTGAACTAAGGAGTATTATTCTCTAAGGACAATTATTGAATTTATGAAAAGTCTTGGTTTTGAAGGTAATTGAGAGGATTCGAAGAGCTGATTCTGCATAAATAGAGAAAAATTTGAGTAGAAATGCTGGACTTTTCTCTTAATCAAGTCATTTTATTTATTCAAAATTATTTCCTTTAATATATGTCCTGAATGTTTAAAACGGTTCACTTCTCCATTTTATTTTCTGGGAAATTATATATCAGATATTAACAAATTTAAAATTTTTTAGCTATGTAGAAACAGAATTTCATTTTACATCCAACTTTTAACTTTTATCTGCCATATTTTTGAGTTTTCAATTCTAAATGAAATTTATTAGTTATTTAATCATAACATGATATAGATATGTATAAAACTGCTTCACGGTTGCTTATCCACCTACTTAGAGCTTATTTTCTCTTTATCTTTTCATTTCAGTGTCTTGTTTCCCCTTTTTATGTAATTTAATTTTTTTCAAACATCCTTCATTGGCCATTTTTGGGTACTTCTAAGACTGATAAATAATATTTCATTTCTGTTCCATTCAGATTTATTAACTTTTACTGCATCATAAATCTTTTCAATTTTATTCTTTATTACACATTTTATATCACAGAACATATTTCTAAGAATATTATTTATAAAATCAGATGTGCTGTGAAATTTTTTTTGTTTTTGCTATGTATATGATGACAGTTTAGTGATATTTAAAATTCAAAAGAAAATAGTTTAACTGGAAATTTTGTATCTTATTAAAATATCACATCAAATATACATGTGCATAATAATATATACTGTTTATGAATGAGTGAATTTATGCTGCTGTCACTGTTTATTGTTTTTAATTTACTGTTCAATAGTATGAACACTTACCTTTGTTTTATTGACCTACACACAATAGACTTTTGTTTATGTAACAACCTATCAATCCTTAATGATTTCTGTACTGGCTGCAAGTATAGGGAGCCCTTCCTGATCTTAATAAGATTCAATAAATATTAATATGTTTTAAAAATATGAATGAATTTATACATATGAATGAGTTTGTACCTATAGAGTTATAATTTCTTCCATGCATATCTTCATTAAAATTAAAAGTAAAGGATGATGTTGAGGAGAAAATAATTCACTTGGACCCAGTAGGTAGAATACAGCATTATGAAAGTAATAGTTTGGACCACAAAAGGGAGAGGTGTTTTATACAAAAACGGAAATGAGGCGGGTTCTTGTTGCATGTCCTCATAAAGAGGTTTGCCTTCCTGATCACGCCTTTGGGTCAGACATCCTGACACTTCACCACTGAGGTGAGTGCTGCCCGCCTGGGAGCCCGGTGGGCTGAGGCAGGGCGCGGGCAGGGCGCGGGCAGGGGCCGCGTCCTGGCTCCTCTGCAGCCGCCTCCGCTGGGTGTCGGGATACGGCTCTCGCAGCGGGGGAGGGGCGCAGGCTTTCGCAGCGGGGAAGGGCGCAGGCTCTCGCAGCGGGGGAAGGGCGCAGGCTCTCGCAGCGGGGAAGGGCGCAGGCTCTCGCAGCGGGGGAAGGGCGCAGGCTCTCGCAGCGGGGGAAGGGCGCAGGCGCCCGCCGGTCTGCCGCCACGAGCTTCTTAGTGATTTTTAAGAGTACGGGTACAAATAGAGAAACAATGTGTGCCATTTGTATACAATAAAAAAAAAAAAGAGTACATGGTTATTGACTGCAGTCACCGCCTTGTTCATCTCATGAATTTATTCCCCCTAGCTATCCTGGATTTTCTAGCCATTGACCAATTTATACCAAATCCCATCCCCCCACTCCCCTGCCCTAATACTCGGTGAAGACGATTCTCTCTGCTTCTGTGGCTTCTAATTATTCATGTTTGTTAAGCATATGAGTTGAGATCACACAGTGCATATTTTTCTATGCCTGGCTTATTTAATAAAATGTCCTTGAGATTTATCTATGTTTTTAAAAAGGGAAGTTTTTTTTTTTTTTTTTTTTTTTTTTTTTGCTTTAGGTCTTACTAGTATTCCACTGTGTATTTATACTATCATTTATTTATCGATTCATCTTTTGATGGACACTTAGATTGTGAATAGTGCTGCAATAAACATGAAAAGCATAGATATATTTTTTGGCATAGACATTTTATATTCATTGACCTACATATTCAGGAGTGAGATAACTAGATCAATTGATAGTTCTGTTTCCCATATTTTCAGGAACTAGTATACTTTTTCCCCTAATGGTCTGTACCAATTTATATTTCTACCAACAATGTACAAGGGCTTCTTTTTCTCTGTATCCTCAATAACATTTAATTTTTGTCGTTTCGTAGTAGGTAAGCTACTATCTGTGTGATATTTCATTGTGATTTTAATTTGCATTTACTTGATGATCAGGGATGTTGAACTTTTTTCCATAGTATTTAATGGCTGTTTGTCTTGTTTTGAAAAATATTTATTCAGGTCCACTGTTATTGTTTAATTGCCTTATTTTTTTTCTTACTGATGAGTTGTTCAGTTGAGATATTAACAACATGTTCCATTTAAGTCTTACAAGCACTTTCTAACTTTTGGTGGGTTGAATTTTCCTTTTCTTGGTCTTTCCCTTCTTTGTTTTACTGAAGTTTCTTAGGTGGATATAATTTAATTTTCCTAGTTTTGCTTTGGTGGTTGTGCTTTAGATTTATATATTTAAAAAAATCAACTCCTAAAAATGTCAGGGAGGGCTGGGGGTGTGACTAAGTGGTATAAAACTGGACGTGTGAGCCGGTGGGTTCTATCCTCAGCACCACATCAAAATAAATAAGTAAAATAAAGGTTTAAAAATATTTTTAAATGCTGGAGAAGGTTTTTCCCCTTTTTGCTTCAAGTATATGCACAGTTTTAATAATTACATTTAAGTTTTTAATTTGTCTTGTACTGACTTTTATTTATATATGATTTGGAAACAGTGTAACTTAACTTTTCTGTATTTAGTGAGCTAGATTTCCAGGTATTACCATTTATTAAAGAGACAGTCTTTTCCTAATTGTGTATTCTCAGCCCTTGTGAAAAGTTATTGACTGTAAGCGCATGGATTATTTTTCTGGACTCTCATTCCATTTGCCTTTTTATCTATTTTTATGCTGTTACCATCCTGTGTTGATTACTACAGTTTTATCTCTAAGGCTTTATACAAGTAGTACGATGTGTCCAGATTTGGTTTTGCTCAAGATCATTTTAGATATTTGAAGACCTTTGTGTTTCCTTGTGATTTGTAGGATTTTTTTTTTTTTTTTTTGTCCCTGGAATTTTCATGGAGATTTTTAAAGTATTTTTTGTATCTATCATAAGTGGCATTGTATTTTATTTTTCAAGTAGTTCCTTGTTAGTGTGTAGAAACACAACTTTTATATGTTGATTTCATATCCTGCAGCATAAAAGATATTCTTTGTGTGTGTGTGTGTGTGTGTGTGTGTGGTCTTTAGAGTATTTTAGATATAACATCATGTCATCTGCCATTAAAGACAGCTTAACTTGTTTTTTATTTTCAACCTGATGTACCCCCACACCCAGGCCCTTTTTAATTTTTATTCTTTCTTTTGTGCCTAATTGCTTACTAGGTCTTCCTGGAATACGTTGATAAATTTGGTAAGATTGGGCATCCTCTCTTATTAACTAATAATGGAAGAAAATATTTAACTTTTCCCTATTTCAGCATTTTGTTAGCTTGATTTTTGTTGTACATGTTCATTATTTAGTTTCATTCTTTATATATCTAGTTTGTTGAAAGTCTATTTTTTAAATCAAGGAAGTATGTTTAATATTGTTGAATGCCTCTTGTGTATTTGTGGATGTGATCACAATGGTTTGTGTACTTCCATTTTTCTTATGTCATTCATCAGTTATTGGTCTTTGATATTTTTAATCTCATATGGTTTTGGTATTAGGGTAATGATGGTCTGGTAATATCATTTGGGAAATATTTCCTCCCCTTAAGTTTTTTTTTTTTTAACATTTTGAGTAGGAAATGGTATTCCTTGAACATTTGTTAGAGGACAGTAAGAAAGCCATCAAATCCTGGGCATTTGTTTGATGAGATTCTTTCTACTACAGATCCAATCTCCTTACTTCTTCTTGGTATGTTCTAGTTTTTTCTTTCTTAATGATTCGATCTGGGAAGGTTGTTTGTATTGTGGAATTTACCCATTCATTCTAGGTTATCTTCATAGTACTTTGTATTATACCTTGTATTTCTATGATATCAATTTTAGTGTCTACTCTTTTTATTGTATTTCAGTCATCTTTTTTTCATTATATTGTCTGACTTAAGTTTTGCTTTTTTTAATTCATCTTCTTAAAAAAAACAACTCTTAAGTTTTTAAAATTTGTTTCCATTGATTTACCAGTCATTATTTCACTAATTTCTGCTTTGGTTCTTTACTTTTTCCTATATTCTTTGACTTCAATTTTTTTTTTTTTTTTTAGTACCATCAGGTATATTACTAGGTTGTTTATACCAGGCCCTCTATCTTTATTGATGTAATCAAAAATGGCTATAAACTTGCCTGTTACATGGATTTTCTTTTACTGCAACCTACTAGTTTTGGTATGGTATTTCTAAATATGTTCAACTCATGCCTTATTTTTTAAAATTTTCCTTTGATCCATTGGTTGTTTAGGAGAATGTGGTTTGTTTTCCATGTATTAGTGAATTTTCCTGCTTTTTCTTTTTAATTTCATGTCACTGTGCTCAGATATGATACCTAATATGATTTCAATATTCTTAAGTGTCTTAAAACTTGTTTTGTAAACTACAATATGATCTCTCCTGGAGAATGACCTTGTGTGCCTTCAAGAAGTATGTATATTTTCTTACTTTTGATGAAATAGTTTTTGTCTACTAGATTCACTTGTGTAAAATATATATATATATATAATTTCATATATATATGAAATTAGTTGGCTAATGGCTTTAGGAAGAGTTGCCACCAGTTGGTTCAAAGTTTAGTCTTATAAAAATGGAAGTGATGGCCTCCAAGCATTTTACAAACTGGACTAGAATCTGGAAGGATCATATGGCTAAGTATGTTTGCTTATTTTTATTTATTGTTGTTGTTCCAGGGATTGAACCCAGTGGAGCTTAACCCCTGAGGCATAATCCCCAGGTCTTTTTATCTTATTGAGAGACAGGGCCTCCCTAAATTGCTTAGGCCCTTGGTAGTTGCTGAGACTGACTTCAAACTTGGAATCCTCCCACCTCAGCCTCCTAAGTCCATGTGCCACCATGCCCAACTTGCTTATTCTTTATTTTTATAAAAGGTTTTTCTATTGTTTTGTTATTATCTGAATTATTACTTTTTGAGTTGATGACAAAAAATATTTTAAGTGAATAACTCTCCATTGTTCACTTTTTCCTTTTATTATTATTCTACTGTAGTTTTTTGACTCTTTTGAACTCTACAGCCACATTAATCAAGTTGGTCATTTTAAAAATTTTCTAGTACATTCCTCAATTGTTTTTGTGTAAACGTTAAATTGGTACATGCTTACAGGTGCATGTTTCTGAATGAAGGATCACAAATAATTCTTAAAACTGCCTATCTAACAACTTCATATGTAACGTGATCTAAACCAGGAGTTTGCAAACTACAACCCTTGAGCCAAATCTCACATATCACTTGTTTATGTTAATAAAATTTTATTATATTATAGTTACTTATATTTGCTGCTTCACACAATAAGGTATTTGTGACAGTATTACATGTCTCAAAAAAGCCTATTTACCATTCATACCTTTAAAGATAAAGTTTTTCTTATAATAATAATGATCCCTGAGCTTAGAAAGTTTGCAGAAAAATTAACTTCAGCAAAAAGTATATCACTTTAAACTTATCTTTCACTTCACATTTTACATTGATATTTTTCATTCTTCTCATAATACTGTTCTCATTTAAAACCTGTGCTAGAGAAAACAAGCAACAGGAACTGTAAAATTATTACCACTTCAAAAATAAATGTTGCTTAGCATGCAGATGTTTATACATTTTGTTGAAATTTTCAAATGTAAATTTTTTGTTTTTGCCTAAAATTCAGATACATATTATTCTCTCACTCACATCTGCTCAGTTTGCTATAAATGACTAATCTAAATGTATAAAGGCACCATAGATGCTGAAATTCTATTATCTGTGATGCCTACTTTGCTAGCTTTAGGCACCATTAATTTTATAAAACTTAATTTGAGATATAATGTAACAGCATTTGAAACATTCGGTAAGATGGTTATTTCATTTGGGGGGTAATTATTTGTTATTAGTTTATTTTAAATGCAGGAAATATTGCGGTTCATTTTGATATAATTATAGAAGTATGGAGTAAAATTTACTCCATTTCAACTCCGTTACTTTTCCTTTCCCTTTGTTACTCCCTCCCCCTGTTCCTTTTCCTTTAATGATAGTTCTATTTTTTATAGGTTTTTTTTTTTTTTTTTTTAATGAGTGCCTTGTGGATATAAATTCACTGTGGTATATTCATCCGTGTATGTAGCACAGTTTGATCAGATTCATTCTACTGTTCTTCACTTTTCCCATGCCTCCTTTTTGGCTCTCAAGCTTTTTCCTCTATGTAAGCTCGGGCGGGCTTGGCGGGCTCAGTGGCGGGACCAAATGTAAACTCGGTTGGTCTCCTTGGGCACAGTTAGCAGACAAATAAAATGGGACAGAAAAGAGGCCAAAGCAAGCTTTATTGGAATTTGGCTCTCGGCGAAATTCCCAGACCCCCAGGGTATAGGGACCCGGAGAAAATCAGAAAATTGCACATGGCCCTGGCTGCCCAGGGTTTTTATAGACTAGGATGGGAGGGGGTCTTGTTGAGTGACAGGTGGGTGTGAAGGGTCAGTGGAACTTTCCATCCACCTTGCTGCGAACTTTCTGGTCACCTTTGGCAGGCTGGTCTTTGTTCTAGCTGCTCAGCTTTGCCCCCTACAGTCGCCTAATTTCCGACCTAACACTCTACCTCACTGATCTCTCTTGTGTTATCATGAAATTTCCCTCCCCTGATGCTGCATACTTATTTTCACCTAGCTTCTGCATATCAGAGAAAATATTCAAACCTTGAATGCCTGGGTCTGTCTTATCTCTTACCATGATGTTCTTCAATTCCAGCCATTTACTAGCAAATTCCATTATTTTATTGTTAATGGCTGAGTAAAACTCCATTGTGTGTATATACCACATTTTCTTCATGAATTTCTCTGTTGAACAGCACCTAGGTTAGTTCCACATCTTGACTATTGTAAATTGTACTGTTATAAGATTCAATGTGCCATATCCCTACAGTGTACAGATTTTAGATCTTTGGCTGTAAACCAAGATGTGGGATAGCTGCATCATGATGGATTCATTCCTCATTTATTGAGGAATCTGCATATTTCTTTGCAAAGTGGTTGTACTAATTTGAAATCCTATCAACAAAGAATAAGTGTACCTTTTCCTCCACATCCTTGTCAACATTTATTAGCATTATATTCTTGATAATTGCCATTCTGACTAGAAGGAGATGAAATGTGAGTGTTTTGATTTCCCCAATAGCGAGGGATGTTGGACATTTTTTTTTTCATGTATTTATTGACCACTTGTATTTCCTTTTTAGATTAATATCTATTTTTAGTTCATAGTTTCTTGCCTATTATTAATTGGATTGTTAGGGTTTTGATGTTAAATTTTTTGAGCTCTTTATATATTTTGGGCATTGATTCCATATATGAGAAACAGGTGGCAATGATCTCCCATTCCGTGGGCTCTCTTCAAGCTCTTTTCTCATTTTGCATGAAGAACCTCTAATTTGAAGTCATCCTTCTTACTGATTCTTTGTTTTATTTCTAATGCTTTAGTAGTCATTCTACAAAAGTCGATGTATCTGCCAGTATTTTAGAGTGCCGAGCCTACCTTTTCTTTCAACTGTTAAAGATTTGATATTCTAATTCCTGGGTGTTTGATCCACTTTGGATTTACTTTTATTCAGGCTAAGAGCCTTAGGGTTCAAGTTTCATTCTTCTACATATGGATATTCACTTTTCCCAGCACCATTTGTTTAAAAGGCTTTTCCTTTGTGCTGGATGTGTTTTGGCAACTTGGTAGAGTATCAGATGAGAGTAGCTGTTTTCTATTCCATTGATCTTCATGTCTGTTTTGGTGTCACTTACCCTGATGTTCTTGTTAGAGCTGTAGTATTAAGTTGAGGTTCCATGTTGTGACGCCTCCAGCTTTGCTCTTCCTGCTCTGGAGTACTCCAGCTCTTCTGGGTCTCTTATTCTTCCAAATGAATTTTAGAACTGTCTTTCCTGGTTCTGTGAAGAATGTCATTGGTATTTTTACAGAAATTGCATTAAATCTGTAATGCCTTTGGTAATGTGGCAATTTTGATAAAATTCTGCCTATGGACAAGCATTGGAGGTCTTTCCATCTTCTAAGGTCTTCTTCAATTTCTTTCTTTAGCATTCTATTTTTTTCACTGTAGAGATCTTTCATGTCCTTGGTCAGATTTATTTCTAAGATTTTACTTGAGGTTATTGTGAATTGGATGACTTTTTTTCAAGTTAATGCTCTTTTTATTGTAGAAAAAAAAAGACTATCATTTACAACTTGGAATGGATGTAAATTGTAATTTCTTTGACAGCGATGTAGATGACTGTGCTGAAGTCCTCAGCCACGGCCTGCTCTGCCAGCTCCAAGTCATGGTTCAGAAAGTTTTAAAAAGAGTCCAAAGATGCTCCCTTGATAAAAGATTTTATATTAAAAATTAGTGTAAGTGACAACCTGACATCCATTTCACTCTAACACAATGCAGAAAATGCTAAACTAACATATACAGGTATTCCACCAGGGTGTCACTGTCACTACTTGGTCAGATGACGTGAAATACAAGAGGACGATGACTTTTCTAACCTGTTTCAGAAGATTCATCATTGGAGTACAGGAAAGGCTTTTATATATGTTGTAATTGTATCTAGCTATTTTGCTACATTTGATTATCAGCTCTTCTGGTGTGGCTTTTGGAGCCTCTAAATAGGGAATAATGTCATCAACAAGCAGAGATAATTTGACTTTTCCTTTTCCTTTGTGCATTCCTTTACTTTCCTTCTCTTGTTTGATAGCTCTGACTAGAATTTCAAGGATTATGCAGGGTAGGAATGATGACACTGGATGTACTGGTCTTGTTCCAGATTTTAGAGAAACTGCTTTCAGTTTTTCTCCATTTAGTGTGATATTGACTTTGGGGTTTTCATGTAGTACATTGATAATATTGAGGGATATTTCTTTTACCCCTAGTTTCTCTAGTGTTTTAAACCTGAGTGGGTGCTGGCCTTTGTTCAATGCATTTTCTGTATCTTTTGACATAATTCCATGATTGTGATCATTAACTCTATGTGAATTAACTGTATGTGAATTGAATTGATTGATTTACATACGTTGAACCATCTTTGCTGGGATTATGCCCTTTTGATCATATTATCTTATCTTTTTGATGTGTTCTTAAAGGTGGTTTGCCAATATTTTATTTTTGAATATATGTTCATTAGGGGTGTTGGTCTGGAATTTTATTTCCTTAATGCATCTTTGTCTGGTTTTAGAATCAGGATGATAATGACACTGGCTTCATAGAATGGGCTTTGGAGTGTTCCATCTTTTTCTATTTTATGGAATAATTTCAAGAGAATTGGCAAGAGTTATTCTTTAAAGATCCAGTGGAACTTGATTGAGCATCCATCTGGTCCAGAGATTTTTTTGGGGGAAGGCTTTAAATAGCTGCTTCAATTTCATTACCACATATTGGTTTAAGTTTTCTGTATCCTCAAGGTTCAATTTGGGTAGATCACTGGCCTTTGATAATCTGTCAAGATTTTCAAGATTTTCTAGTTTGAGTATAAATGTTCAAAGTATTTTCTAATGATTCTATGGATTTTTGAAATATTTCCCTTGCCTTCATACCGTATTATCTGTTCACATAAGAAAGTGCAATTCCACTTAATAAAAGAATTATGTAGTTTATGTACTTCCTACCTCATTGTGTTGTTCTGAATATTAGTATAGTCAATGGCATAGTAAACATCTGCTGTTTAATGCGTGATGTGTATCACAGTTTTTTGTTGGTACTGCTGTTAAATGCTGACCCAACCATTCCTATATAGGTGACAGTGTTATAAATATCAAAGTAGACACTGGACATTTACCTGTGTCCAGGCTGTGCATCTATTAACATTAGTATTATTCCTGGCTCCCCTCTTCCTCCAAGAGAAGTTGTAAAGTATTTGGGACAATCCAAATTCACAGAATAGAGATCCTGCAGCTCAGCAATATTCATACCTCAAATCAAGTAACAGCAACTCCAAACCTACACACAATCTAGACCCACCTAAGCTTCAAAATTACATAATGACATAGAATTAGGGAGAAAAGTCCCCAAACCAACAATCAGACACCAAGGAGGAAAAACCAGAGTGGTCCTCCGACTGGACATATATCCCAAAACCAGAGTGGTCCTCCGACCGAACATATATACCACCCTTGAACATATATACCAAATAAGAAGTCCCACAATAAAATTATAACCACATATGAAAGACATGCATACAAAAGACACAGGGGAATACATCTCAAATGATGTGCAAGTCTTCTGAAAACATGAGGAATCAGGAAAACAAATCTACTCTCAATTTTCAATACTCACAGATAGGTAAGTTTACTACAAAGAAGGAGAAATGCAAATTAACTAGAAGTAATAAATAAAAGAAGAAGAAGAAATAGAAAAATTTAGCTATTAGTCGGGGAAGAGATTTCAGTGTTCAATAAGAGGGGGAAAAACTCGATATAAGCAAACAAGCAAATGTAAGATCAAAACAACTCAAACCCATGGATTTATACCCCACCTATGTTAATACAAGGCCTAAGTATAAACAGGCACAGAGAATACAGTGAAACTGAATGTATAATTATATGAATATATATATATATATATATTTCAAATCTGATCACAGTGAAGAAAATACACATACCCACATATATCATACACAAATGTTCCAAAATGGATAAAAGTTCAAAATAATACAATAAAAGGAAATGATATTTGAAAATTTGAAAAAGTTCAAAGTTAAAAATGATGAGTAAGCAATAAAAGTGTATTAAAACTTGGTAAATACAGATAAAAATAGGCAATAAAAGAGTGAAAATCTTAATGGGAAGTAAAGGGCTTGTTGGCATGGATGGTTTTTTATTCTTTATATTTATTGTTGTCTTTGTAAGTATGGGTCAAGAGCTGTGGGTTGCTAAGTCCAACACCTCTGTGTTCCTCACTTAGTGACTGGTTCTTATTGCTAGGGCCAAAGGTGGTTGTAGTAGATCTTAACTTCCAGTCTCCTAGTACAGGGTGGGCTAGACTGGGAAATGCTGACAAATTGTGTATTACAGAAGTGGGGGTGGTGCAGAGTTCTAAGTTGGAAGTTCCAGTAGTTGAGTTTTAGTTTTGGCTGAACCTTGAAGCCCTGCCAGTGGGCATTTGGATTAGTTCCATGTCTTTTGCTGCAGGGGAGATACTGGTCTCTGTAGGCTGTATCTAAAAATCTTTAGGATTGGCTGGCAGGTGGAAAACCAGCAGAGCCGACCTTGCTGATTCTTTAGATGTCCCTCTTGCTCTGCCACTGAGGGTAGAGTAAGTCTTTTTGGTCTGTGTTCTGTTCAGGCCTGTAATGCATTGGACTGCCCCACATTCTGAGGGGGCAATTTGCTTTTCTCAAAAGTCCACCAACTTAAATGTCAATTTAAAACACCATAGAAACATCCAAAATAACATCTGACCACCTATCTGGGTATCATGGTCCAGCCAAGTTGAAACATAAAATTAACCATCACAATGTCTGTCTTAAGATTGTGGACCTTCTGGGGGACAACTCTGACTCTCGGTGCTGGCCTTCCTTGTGTAAGGGGATCTACAGGAGCCTTTCTAATTTAACTTCTTTCCCATTCCAGTCCCTTCCCTCTTGTCACCCCCTTCACCTTGGATCATGTTAAAAAATCTGATGAAAAAGACAATGTGTCCAACATCATCAAGTTGAAAACATCAGTTATTAAGGGTATTAAGAGCCAGTTGATAGAGCAATTTTCAGGTATTGAACTATGGCTTAATCAAATCATGCTTAAGAAAGACCCTTTCAAAATAGTCTGATGCCATGAACATATAGAAATCCTTAGGGGCTGGGGAGATAGCTCAGTCGGTAGAGTGCTTGCCTTGTAAGCACGAGGCCCTGGGTTCGATCCCCAGCACACACAAAAAAAAAAAGAAATCCTTAAAGTAAATGGAGAATTATCATTTTTTAGACAAAGACAAGGGCCTTTTTATCCAACCCTAATGTTACTTCACAAATATCCTTTTATTCTGCCACACCAGCAGGATGATAAAGGAGCCATTACATTTGTACTCAGTGAAGCAAATATCATGTGTCCAGGCTTAACTTCTCCTGGAGCTAAACTTTACTCAGCTGCAGTCGATACTATTGTTGCAATCATGGAAGAAGGAAAATAGCATGCTCTACCTGATGGCATCATGAAGATGTCTGCAGAAGATATTGAGAAAGTCAACAAAGGAATTGGCATTGAAAATATCCATTATTTAAATGATGGGTTGTGGCATATAAAAACAAGTCTCAGAAGGAATTAGCTAAATATTGTGCTGTATCTGTGTTTGTATCTGTATGTGACAAAATGGAAACACTGTGTCTGTGGTTATGCTGAATAAATTCTATAGATGTTTAAAAAGAACCAAAGAATGTGATGCACAGTACTGAGCACAACAAACTAGGTGCACAAGTATGAGGCTCTGTGATAGTGAGGGGAGTGTAATACATCACAAGTTCCACATACCTCTGGGACCACCCCTGCTGCCTCCTGGTGGAGAGGTCCCTGTTCATATGCTCTTCAGGGGCAGCTGACCATGAAATCAGCTCATGTTATAAACCTTTCCTTCCCTTCCCTTCCCATTATCTTGACTAAGTTTCTTGAAAGAGCAATCTATATTCACTGCTTCTATTTCCTCATACTTCATTCTTTACTTCCTTCTCCACTTGACATTTCTTCCATTCCCAAATTCATTGGGAGCTGTTGACTCAGCATCCTCCCTGACTCTCTGCAGCCTCAGTGCTGCCCTATTCCATAGTGCAGAACCATCCCTGCCCTTGGCCAGCGTCATCCACTCCCTTCCAGGCTGTCCAGGTCAACAGTTTGCCTCAGTGGGCATCAGGCACTGTTGTGTGCTAGGGACAGAGAGGTCACACAGACCTGGCTTCTCCATCACTTCTCTTAACACTGTGTCTCTGCAGATTCTCCCCTTTTATGTTTAGAAGGAAAATCACAGGAGATATGTACTCTGCACAGGCACTCCTTAAAACAGACAGTATCCACTCACTAAATATGGAGTTTCTACAATGTACAAGATACACTGTACGGGACCCACCCGCTAACAGTCAGCATGTGGCCTGTGAAAGGGATATTAGGGAATGACAGTTCTGTGAGGCCTTTGAACAAATCAGTACAATAGAAAACAGCAGACAATGTGAGAGCTTCTAAGAAGATTAGATTATAGGCCATGAATCAAAGGAGGGAAACCTTCCTTTGACTTCAAGTAACTAATGGGTAAACTTTGAAGGAAGAGCAAGACTTGAGTCTGTAGTGTAGGAGGGACAGTGCACTGTGGAGTAGGCAGAAGCAACTGTTGTGCCCAAAGGCTTGAGACCCCACAAGGACCACCAGAGACCACGATCAATGCAAGCAGCAAAGAGTCATTTATTAGCGAGTTCGAACTCGGTCCTCTGCGTCCTTAATCAACGACGCTAGAAGAGGCCCCGAGCCCTCGTCAGCAGGGTTTTTATAAGGAAAAGCAAGCAGTTTTACAGTGTTCTTCTAATTGGCTAACATTCGAACAGCTAAACCTCCCCTGGTTGGGTCCGGTCAATCTATTTGATTTTCATTGGGTCCGGCCAGAACTGGACGGTCCTAGAGGAAGAAGGGGGGAGGGAAGGGGTGAACTATTCAGGAGCTGAATTGGGGCTAGGCCCTGCTCTCGTCCTTGACGGATAAGGTCTCCAGGCAGCTGCACATTCCTTGGACAAATATCTCTTAACAACCTTGGTAAGCACAGGGGCCCAGCAGTCCTGTTTGTCCTTGAGACAGTTAGCAGCACAGATACCACCCTGCTCTCAACATCCCCCCTTTCCAAGAACATTTAGAGAGCCAATCTTGGGTCTCTACTGTTCTAATTCTTGCTGTTTAATGGGCTGATATTGGGTCTTTAGCACCATTAACTGTACAGTATTTATTTTATTTTTAACATAAGCAATTAACTTATTGATTATACAAGGTCCCACAGTTAAGGTTAGTAACAACAACAATAGGGGTCCTATCATAGCGGACACCAGAGTAGTTAACCAAGGGGAAAAATTGAACCAGGATTCAAACCAGTTCTGACTAGCTTCTCATTCTTTCTTTCTGTTTGTTAGTCCTTCTCTGACTTTTGCCATGGATTCCCTCACTACTCTAGAATGATTAGCATAAAACCAACATTTTTCTCCCAGAGCTGTACATAGACCTCCTTGCTTACAGTCTTTAAAGTCAGGTAAATTTGGTAATTAATGAGCTCTGGAGATTTTTGACATTTTATTCTTCCAGGGGCAGTCTCCAACTTCCAAAGGCAGATGGCTTCATGACTTTATTTCCTCAAATTGACCCGATTCCCTATTTCTACACTAACTACCTGTCCTTATTTTGACTTCATTTACCCCTCTAATACTAGGAACTCCTTTACTGCTGTAGGGAAAATGGGCGATGACCAATCTGACTTCTTCGAGCTGGAAGTGGGCAGCGTGGGGCAAGCAGTTTGGAGTTCCCTTTTTAAAATCGGGTCAATCGAGGGGTCCAAGGTAGAAGTCTGGTTGGGGAAGAGCAGGTTGTAAAGTCATCTGGGGGTGGGTGCTTTTATGATAGAAGAACAAAAAGACATGAGTACTGAAATGAAATTAGTACAAAGTAAATGTTGCAGCATCTGGAGCATGCCACTGAGTATCATGAAAATGACAGAAGTCAATCTCTCACCAGGAGGTGGAAGAACTGAGAAATTGTTCCCATAACTAGACCTAGCAAAGGCTGGAAAGGACAAGGCCTTTATTTGAGAACTTTAACATTGTCCAGGTTATCAGGAATGTAAACACAACATGTAACTTTTAATGTCATAGATATCCCCAAAAATATAGTTAAGCTACTTAATGTCATCTGATTTTTGTAAAATATTCCTCTATTGGTATAACCTGTGTTTAGTAGAGAGCTCTATACTTCTGTTACTTAGGGCTAGGTAATCATACGAGCAAACATAGATTAAGTCTACCTGTGTAGCTTAGGAAGATCTGCAGGCCTTAAACTGACTAAAAACTTCTGACTCTGGCAGTTTCTCTTGATAGTTATCAGGCACATTTGTTGAAGAATCTTTCTTTCATTTATAGCTTCCAGTTTTTATTCTAGTGGACTAACACAAGTGTACATCTTAAGTTACATTTAACTGTTATTTTTCTTAAATGTCCAAGAATGGTTATATTTTGGTTTTAACTGTTTTGCTGGGTGTCTAACATCAGGTTGGTCAAATTGACCTGGTTCCTGTCTTGTTAAAGAGTCAGCTGAGTTCCCACAGGGGCCACTCGTAGAGAACTTAAAAGCAGCTTCTTAGCTCCACCAGTGCCATTGGTTAGGCAGGGTCTCCTTGATGAGGTGACTTCCTTTGGAAACATTAAGGGATGTCTCCCTTTTTTCATGACCCTCCTCTGCAGCAGATGCACTGAGTGATTTTTTATCCTCTAGTCTCAACAATCTCCTTGATCAGGAGGTTGTGTGACCCAGAGTTGCAGCACTCCTTAGAGAAGTCCTCTTATTCCCTGGGTTCAGGCTGACTGAGGGCAAAAGATCCAAATACTGGCCTATCTTGCCTTCTGTATTTAATTTCAATCTCTAAGTTTGATCTTAATCATCCAGCAAGCCAGTTTCACCAGTCATAAAGTAAGAGTACTGGGCTTTAACTTTAATGTCCATAACTTTACAGTTATTTACTCTTTTATCTAACTGGAGTCTGTATTAGTACTGGAAGTTACTACTATCTGTTCTGGTATCTGTTACCACTATCTGTTAGGTGATGGCTTATTATCACAAGTTACCTAGGTTGCCTGTTCTTGAAGCAGCTACTTCTGCAAATATTAACAGGTAACAGTTTTACAAAATGAAATTAGCAAGAGTAAAAATATATTCTGCTTGTATAATAGCTATCTTGAATTTTGACTGAGAACCACATTATATTTCCTATTTGAGATCATAGTAATTTTACAACAAAAAACCAATCTTTTAATTATAACTTTAAATAAGCTGAAGTCTGATTTATTTTGGAGTCACTCTAACATGCAGTAAGGTGGGAGGAGGAGCCTTATCTCAGGTAAGGCGTGACTCTTTATAGATCTTAAGTGTTCTAATCCTAAACTAATTTTCGCCCTTTTGCCATGACCAGCATGACCAAATTTCCAGAACACCTGAGGGAGATATGGTCACTGTCCACAGGGCCCAGGCTGTGGTTAGCCTTTGGTCTCATGCTAATCTCTGGCAGGTATTTTCAAGCATTCAACAGGGGTTCAGTGAAGCTTTTGTGATGTGCTTTAGAAGTGTTCTTTGGTAGCTACTCAAGATGTAGAAGGGAGCAGGGACTGAGCCAGTTCAGGTGGCAGGTGATTCCAGAATCAGAGGGAGGCCTGGAAAAAGGAGAGGAGGGCAGCTTGATGCAGTGGCCTGCACCTCTCGCCCTAGCAACTTGAAGAGCCTAAGGTTGGTGGATCACTTGAGCCTGGGTATCCAAGACCAGCCTGGGCAACAGAATGAGACCCATCTCAAAACAAACAAACAAACAACAACAAATCAGGAAGAGGAGCGAATTGGCGAGATTGAACAGGACATCTTTTGTTTTGTAGGGGAAAATGAATGTAAAATAATCTTTCTGGTCGTGAGTCTCCCTGGTTCTTGTTGGCAATAATTACTTTTTTTTTAAAAAAGCAGACCTTATGTTTTAAAGCAGTTTTAGGTTCACAATAAAACTGAGACAAAGGTTCAGAGTTTTCCCATTTTTGCCCTGTCTCCACACGTGCATAGCCCCTCTCTCCCAGTGTCCCCAAGAGTGGTGTGTTGGTTAAAAGCTACAATCCTGTGTTAACATGTCATTATTATCCATGGTCCATAGTGTACATTAGTTTACACTCTTGGTGTTGGATAGTCTACGGGTTTGGTCACATGCAGAATATTCATTTTAAACTTTGTAATCCTTCCTTGCTTCATCTTGCAAGCACAGACTTTCTGACTTCCAAATGGAGCAGCCAACTCCCTCAACCTGGCGCTGGAACCTTCCTTCCAGTGACTTTTCTAACTCCCTCCTATCACTATCCTCAAGTTCTCATTCAATTCTCCTCAAATCCTTGTCAACCTGCAGCATTACACCAAGAGTAATGGTTACTTAGCACCTACAGACTACACTGTCTACCGACCATGCAGGGCAAGACCACATGGAGGGTAAGACTCACGTTCAGTTCATATCGGTAGCACCCAGTCTGGTGTTCCATAAATGAGCAATGATTAATTCAGTCTCTGAACAAATTGATCTACACATGGAGAGGCGAGAATAAGACAAACATCCATGCTACAGATGTCACACTGTGTATCTTACACATGCACGTGTATCCTCTAGTGAAGACAGTGTTGTGTTCCACTGCTGCAGCTGGAGTTAATGCTTCTCTAGCACAGGAGTTCAAGCTAATGCCATCCTGAGTAAATTCCCCTGGTCTTTGGCTTTTCCTGAGTAACAAGGGAATGCTGTGCAATTCGCATGTGATGTTTGAGGATCAACCAAAGGATTCTAGCCAAGAAGGATAAGATGATTATTATTCCCTGTTCCTGCAATATTCCATCACATCTGTGATTCATCACTCTGGAAGCTTGGTATCCATGTCATTCTGGCTTTTTTTCTTTTTTTTTTTTTCAAACTAAAATGTAAAAGGAATTTAAGGATACACAGTGGGCCTAAAGAGCCATCTGTGGTATGGAACTCGCTTATTTAATAAACAATCTGCAAAAAATGAAGAGCAGTATTAGAAATACATTGTGTTAAGCAGAGGTATTTACACTGCTTATCTTAATGTTTCTCAGCAATCCTCAATTTGTGCACATTTACTATTTTTGCTCTTAGTCCATGCATGCTTTTTCTCCAACTGTAACAAATTATTTAACCCACACCTTGCGTCTTCTAAGGCATGTACCATTGAAAATGCCATTGCTCTTGAAAAGAATGGAGTGTAGGAGAATCTTGGAGGACTTGTGGATAGAGCCTGCACTGCCCTCCAGACAGCAAGTGGTCCTTTTGAATTGGGCTGAGCACTCATTCCCTGTGCTTCTTTCTTATTCAATTCTGATTTTTAAACTTCAGATGCCTTTGCTGGCAAACGACTCTGGTTCATCCCTCCATGTGGCCTCTGTGTGCACAACTCTTCTGACATGCTATGGTGCCGGGTCATCTGATTGCCCATGGCCAGAGCAACCAGGCGTTCTCTCCACAACCCCACCTTTCTTCTTTGTAAAAATAAGAAAGGCTTCAAGTAGCTCTGTACAGTAATTAAGACCTGACTGAATTTGAAAGGAATATCTGAAGAAAACAGAAGCACAATCTGGTACTTTTACTAAATTTAATGAAATTTAATAATTTACCTTAAAACAGTATTTTTTTAGGAGTTGGAAAAACTCAAAATTGAGATCTTTAGAACTGATGGACTTCAAAACACAGGCTGGCAGGTTCTAGCTACAATGTTTAACCCTTTGCAAGTGAAGCTGTTTTCTACCTGCTCCAAGCTCTGAGTAAACAGTCTCTCCTCCTGCATGAGGGATAAGAAAGAGCAAAAATAACTTTTTCTTGACGCTGAGTCAACATAAAAAGCTGTGAAGAAACTTTCCCCCAAATGTTCCTGGTGTTTACTTCCTGGAGGCTCCAGTCTTCCTGCCCATTGAACTAACAGGATATTTGGATTTGAGTCAGAGATCTGGGCTTTGCCACAAATAGCTCCCTCCTGGCAGGTGTGCCTTCTCTACAAGAATTCATATAAAGTATGTTGGAACAGAAAGCAACAGTTGCAATTGGTCAAAACAAGTTTCTACACAGATCCTAATGCAAATATACAGCTGTGGTAGGATTTCTTCATTGTGGCTGATTTTGTCATTTCCTTGGTGTCCCTTTGATTCCTTCTTTGTAAATTCCAAACAGCATGGCACTTTCTTCATAGGTTGTATCAGTCAATTCTCCAGAAAAGTAGGACATATACCAGAAGATACACATATGCACATGTATGCACACACACACACACACACAGCTATGAAGAGATTTATTATGAGGAATTGGCTATGTGATCATGGAAGCCAAGAAGTTCCATGTCTGCCATCCACCAGCTATAGACCCAGGAATTCCATGATGCAATTCCAGTCTGAGTCAAAAGGCTCAAAAACTAGGGGAGCTGGTCTCAATCTGAGAGCAGGTGAAGACAGATGTCCAAGCTTAGCAGGTGGAAAGGAAGCAAAAAGGAAAAAATTCTTCCTTCTTCCATCCTTTGCTTTCTTTAAGCCCTCAGCAGATTGGATCAGGTCCACTTATGTTGGGGAGACCCATCTGCTTTACTGAGTCCCCTGATCCAAACACTGATCTCATCTTGACACATCCTCATGGAGACACCCATAAACAACATTTGATCTGGGTGCTCTTGAGGTCCAGTCAAGTTGACACATAGAACTAACCCATCACATAGTTTGTTGTAGGTTCATCTTAAAGCAG